>NW_021311865.1:7025-9295 GCF_002162155.2 Triticum dicoccoides
GGTCCCTCATGGCCTGTTCGGCCGCCTTGTGCAGCTCGACCAGTTGCTTCAGCTGGTCGCTCATAGGCATTGGGTGTTTGGTCCCAGTATACTGAGACTAGAACAACTTCTCCGTCGAGCTTCCCTCCTCGACCTGGTAATATTTCGCGGCATTCGACACGCTGTGGGGCAAATCTGCGAATGCTCCTGGAGAGCTCCAGACTCGGGTAAGTAACAAGTAATTTACTTTCACATGCTTGCTTTGCATATTGAATGCCTTACCCACCGCTATCTTCCTCATCGCCTCAATTTCCTAGAGGGCCTTTTGGGCTTCAGCCTTGGCATGCTTTGTGCTCTCGAGGGCTGCAGCAAGATCGGACTCTCGCGTCTTCAAGTCAAGCTCCAAAGTCTCGTGTTTCTTCACGAGAACCTGGAGCTCTTGCTGCACCTCTCCCACCCGTGCCTCTTGTTTCTCCCGCTTGGTGCGCTCCTTGGCCGCTTTGCTTTCGGCCTCGGACAACGCTTGCTTCAAGGTTACCACTTCGGTCGTGGCCCCTGGCACATTCATGATGATCCTTTCATTTCGCAAAAAAACACATTTTCTTTTTTCTATAGACAAGGTATTACTTACCTTTGTTCTCCTCGAGCTGCCTCTTGGCAAGGCCGAGCTCTTTCTCAGACCGCTCGAGGTTCTGCTTCAGTGCAGCGACCTCCGCAGTTAGTGCGGCAGAGGTCAGCAGTGAAGCCTGCATACACATACATACATACTTATATTGGACTCTTGCAGATATTATTTGATCCTCTATTCGGATTTTCTTTGTGAACACCAAACAGAGCATCAGGGGCTACTGTCTATGCGGTAATATTTTTCCTATATTTTAAATACTTACCTCAAAGCCTATTAGAAGGCTGGCACAGGCTTCATTCAGTCCGCTCTTGGCGGACTAAACCTTCTTGATCACCGCACTCATAATAGTGCGGTGCTCTTCGTCGATGAAAGCGCCGTGAAGCGCTCCCAACAGGTCATCCAGTGCCTCTAGATGGACAGAGGTCACCGGTATGGATGGCTTGCCCCTCTTGGAAGGGGGCTGCCTGCCCGAGTCCGGAACCACTGGAGGTTCCGGCGCGGTGTTCGGCTGTGGGCCAAACTTGGAGCCCCTGGAAGCCTTGCTCCGTTTGCTCCTGGAGTCCAGAAGGTCGCCTTGAGGCGCC
This sequence comes from Triticum dicoccoides, assembly GCF_002162155.2. Classification (NCBI taxonomy): domain Eukaryota; kingdom Viridiplantae; phylum Streptophyta; class Magnoliopsida; order Poales; family Poaceae; genus Triticum; species Triticum dicoccoides. The sequence goes on from NW_021311865.1 coordinate 8,217, forward strand.
TCCGGGACTATCTCCCCCCGGCTCGGTGCCCCTTGTGACAATACCTCAGCATTGTCCGTAGGGCAAGGAGACGAGGCGGTTGGAAGTGTATCACTATTCATGTCCAACGAGTCCAAGGAACCATCCGATGAGGATACGTCGATACGGGCATGGGGCGGACTGCATAATCATATTCGACGTTAGGAGAAGCAATGCGACAAAAGTATGCTATGAGTTAATCTGGTATCCAAATACGTACGACTTCGCCAGGGGATTCGCCCTGAGCAGCCACTCGTCTTCGCCGTCGGCAGCAGTGGTGGAGCAGTTCGGAAGGAGAGTCCTTCGCTTCTTGGACCCTTCGACCTCCCCGGTTGGGGCGGCCTTCCTTTTCTTGTCTCGGCTGGAGGGGGAGAGTCTTCGTCTTCCTTCTCCTTGTTTTCACGGGAGGAGTGCGTCTCGGAGTTATCGGACAATGTGTCCGATAACACCTGGCGCTGGGAACTCTTTCGGGTTCCCGTGGCCTTCTTCTTGGTCTTCTCCGGCACCTCATAAGGAGCTGGAGTCCGCATCTCCGTCAGGAGAGCATCTACAGGGTCTTCGGGCAGAGGGGCCGGACAGTTAATCCGCTCCGATGTCTCCGCCCAGTCCTGTTAAAGGCATGGGAGCTCAGACCCCGCACATGGCTAAGCTATGGGAAATAAATACCCTACCCGGTGTACAGAGCTTACCGGATTCGCAGGGCGCTTCGCTCTTAACCCAAGGTCCTCGGTAAGAGAAGCGGGGACCTCGGCGCCTTTGAACATCACCTTCCAGACGTCCTTATGCGTCGTGTCGAAGAGCTCGCACAGAGTCTGGTCCTGGGCCGGGTCGAACTCCCATAAGTTGAAAGCCTGTTATTGACACGGGAGGATCCGACGAAAGAGCATGACCTGGACCATGTTGACAAGCTTAAGTTTCTTGCTTGTCATGTTCCGGATACACTTCTGGAGTCCGTCCAGCTCCATCGATGAGCCCCAAGACATGCCCTTCTCCTTCCAGGAAGTGAGCCGCGTGGGCATTCCGGATCGAAACTCGGGGGCCGCCACGCAGTTGGTGTCGCG
>NW_021311866.1:0-1217 GCF_002162155.2 Triticum dicoccoides
TATGCCTATCAACCAAGGGCACTGCGTGCGTTATCGCGATGCCGAGCAGGGGGTGGGGATGGGGGGTCGTGACCCCCCTCCCCACCCTTGCGAGGCCGGGCCTAGAATGAGCCAGAGCAGGCGGCAGTGCGGCGTGCCACGGCGCTGCATGCGTAGGCGTGTCTGTCACACCCCGTCGCCTCCCTGTCTATCTTAGGGTTGTGGCTCTGGGGGTTGCGTGCGTCCTATTGTTAGAAAAACAGAATGTATGCACTGTGCCCGTCAACCAAGCGCACATCGTGCATTATCGCGAGGCCGAGCAGGGGGTGGGGAAGGGGGTCGTGACCCCCATCCCCACCTTCCTGCGAGGCCGAGTCTGGAACGAGCCCGAGCACGCGGCGACGCGGCGTGTCGCGGCGCCGCATGCGTAGGCGAGTACGTCACACCCCGTCGCCTCCTGTCTATCTTAGGGGTCTGGCTCTAGGGTTGCGTATGTCCTATTGTTGGAAAAACAGAATGTCCGCACTTCGCCTGTCAACCAAGTGCACTGCATGCGTTAGCGCGAGGCCGATCAGGGGGTGGGGAGGGGGGCATGACCCCCTCCCCACCCCCCTGCGAGGCCGAGCCTGGAACAAGCCAGAGCAGAAGGCGACGCGGCGTGCCGTGGTGCCGCATGCATAGGCGAGTCCATCACACCCCATCGCCTCCCTGTCTATATTAGGGGTGTGGCTTTGGGGGTTGCGTGCATCCTATTGTTGGAAAACCAGAATATCCGCATTGCGCTTGTAAACTAATCGCACTGCATGCGTTAGAGTGAGGTCGAGCTCGGGGTGGAGAGGAGGGGTCGTGACCCCCCGTCCCCATCCCCCTGCGAGGCCGAGCCTGGAACGAGCCGGAGCAGGCGGCGACGTGGCGTGCCGTAGCGCCGCATGCGTAGGCGAGTCCGTCACACCCTGTCGCTTCCATGTCTATCTTAGGGTTGTGGCTCTGGGGGTTACGTGCGTCCTATTGTTGGAAAAACAGAATGTCCGCACTATGCCTATCAACCAAGGGCACTGCATGCGTTATCGCGAGGCCGAGAAGGGGGTGGGGAGGGGGTCGTGACCCCCCCTCCCACACCCCCTGTGAGGCCGAGCCTGGAACGAGCGGGAGCAGGCGGCGATGTGGTGTGCCGCAGCGCCGCATGTGTAGGCGAGTCCGTCACACCCCGTTGGCTCCCTGTCTATCTTAGGGGTGTG
>NW_021311866.1:5604-6382 GCF_002162155.2 Triticum dicoccoides
GTGCGTTAGCACGAGGCCGAGCAGGGGGTAGGGAGGGGGAGGGGTTCATGACCCCTCTCCCCACCCCCACCCCGCGAGGCCGAGCCTGGAACGAGCCGTAGCAGGCGGCGATGTGGCATGCTGTAGTGCCGCATGCGTAGGTGAGTCCGTCACACCCCGACGTCTCCATGTCTATCTTAGGGGTGTGGCTCTGGGGGTTGCATGTGTCCTATTGTTGGAAAAACAGAATGTCCGCACTGCGCCTGTCAACCAAGCGCACTGTATGCGTTAGCGCGAGGCTGAGCAGGGGGTGGGGAGGGGGGGTCATGACCCCCCACCCCACCCCCTGTGAGGCCGAGCCTAGAATGAGCTAGAGCAGGCAGCGACTCGGCGTGCCACGGCACTACATGCGTAGGCAAGTCCGTCACACCCTGTCGCCTCCCTGTCTATCTAAGGGGTGTGGCTCTAGGGGTTGCGTGCATCCTATTGTTGGAAAAATAGAATTTCCGCACTACGCCTGTCAACCAAGCGCACTGCATGCGTTATCGCGAGGCCGAGCAGAGCCTGGAACGAGCGGGAGCAGGCGGCGACGCGGTGTGCTGCGGCACCGCATGCGTAGGCAAGTCTGTCACACCCCGTCGGCTCCCTTTCTATCTTAGGGGTGTGGCTCTGGGGGTTGCGTGGGTCCTATTGTTGGAAAAACAGAATGTCCGCACTATGCCTATCAACCAAGGGCACTGCGTGCGTTATCGCGACGCCGAGCAGGGGGTGGGGATGGGGGGTCGTGACCCCCCTCCCC
>NW_021311867.1:0-1932 GCF_002162155.2 Triticum dicoccoides
TTGTATACCGTCCATAGGCGCTGTTGTCGAGGAAGAAGGCCGGCACCATCGGGCAATGGTCTTGGTGCACCATCTTGACACCATGTAGTTGGCCTCCTGTGGTTCAAGGTCGCAGAAGGAGTTGACAAGAATGTATCATGTGGCGCGACAAGGATGGGGCGGAGCAGCGGAGGTCTTGGTACGCCAGGTGCCGGCCTAACTGGAGCATTGGGTTCGTGTGCCTGCTGTCTGATAGACTCGTGCATCTCCCAGATGACGACCAACCCGTTCAGGTGCTCGTGTACGACTCACAGAAGCAAAAGTTGAAAACAAACCTTGAACTTGTAGAAGAAATCTAAATCGACCCTGAACTTTCACTCCCGGAAATCAACACATCGAACTATCCGGTCCCGGAATATTTTGAACCTTGAGAGAGTTTCCAAACAGGGATTGTCGACATGGCATGTTGAATCCCGGAATTGCTGACTGCGGTCGCAACTGGGCCGGTCCAATAGACGTGTTTTTTTCGTAACCTGTTTGTTCATATTCCTCTAGAGTTTCATATATGAACGCTCATGTCCATTCTTATATACGACGTGCGATATATAATAACTAGCAGCCTTCAGGGCGATTGGCTAGTTGCGATCAAGCTCACTGATGGCTGCTAATATTTTTTGTCTCTCCTGTAAAAGGGATTGTCTGCATCGATATTCTCATTGATCGTGCACTAGGCACATATATAGGTACAAGGGGTGCAACGCTACCTCTTTTAGCACTGCGTTCGTTTTCCCCGAAGAAGAAGGGATAATGCAGCAAAGTAGCGTAAGTATTTCCCTCAGTTTTTGAGAACCAAGGTATCAATGCAGTAGGAGGCTACGCGCGAGTCCCTCGCACCTGCACAAAACAAATAAATCCTCGCAACCAATGCAAATAGGGGTTGTCAATCCCTATAGGGCCACTTACGAGAGTGAGATCTGATAGATATGATAAGATAATATTTTTGGTATTTTTATGATAAAGATGCAAAGTAAAATAAAGGCAAAGTAAATAACTAAGTAGTAAGAGATTGATATGATAATGATAGACCCGGGGGCCATAGGTTTCACTAGTGGCTTCTCTCGAGAACATAAGTATTCTACGATGGGTGAACAAATTATTTTTGAGCAATTGACAGAATTGAGCATAGTTATGAGAATATCTAGGTATGATCATGTATATAGGCATCACGTCCGAGACAAGTAGACCGACTCCTGCCTGCATCTACTACTATTACTCCACTCATCAACCGCTATCCAGCATGCATCTAGAGTATTAAGTAAAAAATAGAGTAACGCCTTAAGCAAGATGGCATTATGTACAGGGATAGACTCATGCAATATGAAGAAAACCCCATCTTGTTATCCTCGATGGCAACAATACAATACGTGCCTTGCTGCCCTTACTGTCACCGGGAAAGGACACCGCAAGATTGAACCCAAAGCTAAGCACTTCTCCCATTGCAAGAAAGATCAATCTAGTAGGCCAAACCAAACTGATAATTCGAAGAGACTCGCAAAGATAACCAATCATACATAAAAGAATTCAGATAAGATTCAAATATTATTCATAGATAGAATTGATCATAAACCCACAATTCATCGGTCTCAACAAACACACCGCAAAAAGAAGATTACATCGAATAGATCTCCACAAGAGAGGGGGAGAACATTGTATTGAGATCCAAAAAGAGAGAAGAAGACATCTAGCTACTAACTATGGACCCGTAGGTCTGAAGTAAACTACTCACACTTCATCGGAGAGGCTATGGTGTTGATGTAGAAGCCCTCCGAGATCGATGTCCCCTACGGCGGAGCTCCGGAATAGGCCCCAAGATGGGATCTCGTGGATACAGAAAGTTACGGCGGTGGAATTAGGGCTTTGGCTCCGTATCTGATCGTTTGGGGGTACGTGGAT
>NW_021311867.1:1942-3554 GCF_002162155.2 Triticum dicoccoides
GCAAAGATAACCAATCATACATAAAAGAATTCAGATAAGATTCAAATATTATTCATAGATAGAATTGATCATAAACCCACAATTCATCGGTCTCAACAAACACACCGCAAAAAGAAGATTACATCGAATAGATCTCCACAAGAGAGGGGGAGAACATTGTATTGAGATCCAAAAAGAGAGAAGAAGACATCTAGCTACTAACTATGGACCCGTAGGTCTGAAGTAAACTACTCACACTTCATCGGAGAGGCTATGGTGTTGATGTAGAAGCCCTCCGAGATCGATGCCCCCTACGGCGGAGCTCCGGAATAGGCCCCAAGATGGGATCTCGTGGATACAGAAAGTTACGGCGGTGGAATTAGGGCTTTGGCTCCGTATCTGATCGTTTGGGGGTACGTGGATATATATATATATATATATATATATATATATATATATATATAGGAGGAAGAAGTATGTCGGTGGAGCAACAGGGGGCCCACGAGGGTGGGGGCGCGCCTGGTACGGTAGGGCGCTCCCCCCTACCTCGTGGCCTCCTGTTACTTGCCTTGACGTAGGGTCCAAGTCTCCTGAGTTTATTCGATGAGAAAATCACGTTCCCGAAGGTGTCATTCCGTTTGGACTCCGTTTGATATTCCTTTTCTTCAAAACCCTAGAACAGGCAAAAAAACAGCAATTCTAGGCTGGGCCTCCAGTTAATAGGTTAGTCCCGAAAATAATATAAAAGTGGATAATAAAGCCCAATAATGTCGAAAACAATACATAATATAGCATGGAGCAATCAAAAATTATAGATACGTTGGAGACGTATCAAGCATCCCCAAGCTTAATTCCTGCTCGTCCTCGAGTAGGTAAATGATAAAAACAGAATTTTTGATGCGGAGTGCAACTTGGCATAATTTTAATGTAATTCTTCTTAATTGTGGTATGAATATTCAGATCCAAAAGATTCAAGACAAAAGTTCATATTGACATAGAAAATAATAATACTTCAAGCATACTAACAAAGCAATTATGTCTTCTCAAAATAACATGGCTAAAGAAAGTTATCCCTACAAAATCATATAGTCTGGCTATGCTCTATCTTCACCATACAAAATATTTAAATCATGCACAACCCCGATGACAAGCCTAGCAATTGTTTCATACTTTTGACATTCTCAAAACTTTTTCAATCTTCACGCAATACATGAGTGTGAGCCATGGATATAGCACTATAGGTGGAATAGAGTGGTGGTTGTGGAGAAGACAAAAAGGGAGAAGATAGTCTCACATCAACTAGGCATATCAACGGGCTATGGAGATGCCCATCAATACATATCAATGTGAGTGAGTAGGGATTGCCATGCAACAGATGCACTAGAGCTATAAGTATATGAAAGCTCAAAAAGAAACTAAGTGCGTGTGCATCCAACTTGCTTGCTCATGAAGACCTAGGGTAATTTGAGGAAGCCCATCATTGGAATATACAAGCCAAGTTCTATAATGAAAGATTCCCACTAGTATATGAAAGTGATAACATGAGAGACTCTCTACTATGAAGATCATGGTGCTACTTTGAAGCACAAGTGTGGTAAAAGGATAGTAACATTGTCCCTTCTCTCTTTTTCTC
>NW_021311868.1:0-1968 GCF_002162155.2 Triticum dicoccoides
ATCCGACCTCGTAGGTTCCTTCCCTTAAGCGCGCGACCCCTTAGGTTCAAGTCGGCTTGGTCGCAGTTCGGATCAACTCCGAACTGCACGGTTGGTAGCGGCCTCTGGCAAGGCATGCCGAACACCAAGCAGACTATGAAGCTGGTTAGCGAACCTATACATCACACTTCCATTCCTTTTGCCACACGATATATGTTGTCGAGCTCAAGGCGAGTCTGTCATCCTTGTGCTAGCCCGGGCTCTTTCTCGTTCCAGTGATGTCGACCACAAACCAGATTATCTCATAATCCTTGTCGCATGGCCATGCTTATCCTGGTCAGATCACACGAGGGGCCCAGAGTATATCTCTCCTGGTCGGAGGGTCAAATCCTATCTTGCTCGACCATGTCTCGCAACATGGGTCTGGACAAGCCTGAAACCTACCTTTGTAACTACCCAGTCACGGAGTAGCGTTTGGTCGGCCCAAAGCAAGTCTGTCACCATCCCGAGTACATGCGTCAGCTTAGGTCTTATGACATAGAACATATGTTGTACTAGAGACTCACAGATGACATATCGCTGCGTCTCATAGTTGGGTCTATCCGACTCGGACCTTATCTCGACTCGGATCCGACTACGTCGAATCCGACCAGATCTTTCCAAGTCCATATTATCCGGTTAGCATCCAATGCTCCATGGCTAGTGAGACCAAGCCATCGACTGTGTCATATACTAGTCTAGTTGGCTGCACGTCCACACAGCCCTTTCGACTAGGGACCTTTTAGGACAGTCATCATACAATGCATAGTCCCACAAACAAGTCACGTACTTGCTGATACACATCATTGATAATGTCCAAGGACTATATTTATTCATAAACACATAGGAAATATCATCATACATGATTGCCTCTAGGGCATATCTCCAACAAATCAATGTGAGCTATTAGTTGTTATGGTTGAGTACCTGCAGCAACAAAACAGATTATGATGGTTGAGGAAAGAAAGCACAACCATATTATATTATTTGCAGCAACAAAATAGATTATGATGGTTGAGGAAAGAAAGCACAACCATATTATATTATTTACAAACTTCTAAAGTTCCTGGAAAGGGTATTTTCTACTCAATGAAATATGTGAATAATCAACGAGGAATAAAATGGGTGATGTATTTGAAGAATTGCTCGGTTAAATTTGCCGAGAGATAATTCTTCAAGCAAGTGAAAGATGAGGATGCACTAGTACAGAACCGGGCTGTATCACCGGTTCGTAAGGCCCTTTAGTGTAACATTCGAAAATTCTAAATTTTGGAATGTTAATTATTTAAATGGGATTAATTAAAAACTTGCTTGTGTTCCTTGTTGTTAGTTAATTTTGACTAGGATTTGAAACTTCTGGAGTTTTAAATGAATAATAAACGAGAGGGAATAAAAGGACTTTCCCAATTATTCGTTTGGATCTTATTTTGGGTTCGAGAATATTCCCAATTCAAATATGAGAGAGGCTGACATGACTTCCTCAAAGAATGATATTGGTGAATAATTTAATATTCTCTTATTTTGGTTTCAACATTTAAAACAAATCCAATAAAAAACTGAGAGACGGTAATATGACTCCTTCAATATAAAAGAGTTGGAAATGATTTAAATGTTATTTGCATTTTTCTCTGGAGTTTAAAAATATTTTATGCAACATTTTATAAGTGTCAAATTAATGTTTACGAAAATATTATATGTATTTTTATACGTATTTTGATCTGGAAAAAATGTTCACTATTCTATTTATTAGTGTATATAGTTTCTAGAAACTTTTGGTTTTTTTCTAAATGGATATGGTGTTTATATACGCTATATTTCCTTTCCCGGTTATAAATAAACAATAAAACCAGCGTCACGGGCCACATCGGAGCATCCCACTTCTAAATCTCGCCCGCGCGCGCGGCGGAGCAGGCAGCGCCCAGCAGCAGCGGCGCCCCAGTCTTTTTTTTT
>NW_021311869.1:0-3731 GCF_002162155.2 Triticum dicoccoides
ATCCGACCTCGTAGGTTCCTTCCCTTAAGCGCGCGACCCCTTAGGTTCAAGTCGGCTTGGTCGCAGTTCGGATCAACTCCGAACTGCACGGTTGGTAGCGGCCTCTGGCAAGGCATGCCGAACACCAAGCAGACTATGAAGCTGGTTAGCGAACCTATACATCACACTTCCATTCCTTTTGCCACACGATATATGTTGTCGAGCTCAAGGCGAGTCTGTCATCCTTGTGCTAGCCCGGGCTCTTTCTCGTTCCAGTGATGTCGACCACAAACCAGATTATCTCATAATCCTTGTCGCATGGCCATGCTTATCCTGGTCAGATCACACGAGGGGCCCAGAGTATATCTCTCCTGGTCGGAGGGTCAAATCCTATCTTGCTCGACCATGTCTCGCAACATGGGTCTGGACAAGCCTGAAACCTACCTTTGTAACTACCCAGTCACGGAGTAGCGTTTGGTCGGCCCAAAGCAAGTCTGTCACCATCCCGAGTACATGCGTCAGCTTAGGTCTTATGACATAGAACATATGTTGTACTAGAGACTCACAGATGACATATCGCTGCGTCTCATAGTTGGGTCTATCCGACTCGGACCTTATCTCGACTCGGATCCGACTACGTCGAATCCGACCAGATCTTTCCAAGTCCATATTATCCGGTTAGCATCCAATGCTCCATGGCTAGTGAGACCAAGCCATCGACTGTGTCATATACTAGTCTAGTTGGCTGCACGTCCACACAGCCCTTTCGACTAGGGACCTTTTAGGACAGTCATCATACAATGCATAGTCCCACAAACAAGTCACGTACTTGCTGATACACATCATTGATAATGTCCAAGGACTATATTTATTCATAAACACATAGGAAATATCATCATACATGATTGCCTCTAGGGCATATCTCCAACAAATCAATGTGAGCTATTAGTTGTTATGGTTGAGTACCTGCAGCAACAAAACAGATTATGATGGTTGAGGAAAGAAAGCACAACCATATTATATTATTTGCAGCAACAAAATAGATTATGATGGTTGAGGAAAGAAAGCACAACCATATTATATTATTTACAAACTTCTAAAGTTCCTGGAAAGGGTATTTTCTACTTAATGAAATATGTGAATAATCAACGAGGAATAAAATGGGTGATGTATTTGAAGAATTGCTCGGTTAAATTTGCCGAGAGATAATTCTTCAAGCAAGTGAAAGATGAGGATGCACTAGTACAGAACCGGGCTGTATCACCGGTTCGTAAGGCCCTTTAGTGTAACATTCGAAAATTCTAAATTTTGGAATGTTAATTATTTAAATGGGATTAATTAAAAACTTGCTTGTGTTCCTTGTTGTTAGTTAATTTTGACTAGGATTTGAAACTTCTGGAGTTTTAAATGAATAATAAACGAGAGGGAATAAAAGGACTTTCCCAATTATTCGTTTGGATCTTATTTTGGGTTCGAGAATATTCCCAATTCAAATATGAGAGAGGATGACATGACTTCCTCAAAGAATGATATTGGTGAATAATTTAATATTCTCTTATTTTGGTTTCAACATTTAAAACAAATCCAATAACAAACTGAGAGACGGTAATATGACTCCTTCAATATAAAAGAGTTGGAAATGATTTAAATGTTATTTGCATTTTTCTCTGGAGTTTAAAAATATTTTATGCAACATTTTATAAGCGTCAAATTAATGTTTACGAAAATATTATATGTATTTTTATACGTATTTTGATCTGGAAAAAATGTTCACTATTCTATTTATTAGTGTATATAGTTTCTAGAAACTTTTGGTTTTTTTCTAAATGGATATGGTGTTTATATACGCTATATTTCCTTTCCCGGTTATAAATAAACAATAAAACCAGCGTCACGGGCCACATCGGAGCATCCCACTTCTAAATCTCGCCCGCGCGCGCGGCGGAGCAGGCAGCGCCCAGCAGCAGCGGCGCCCCAGTCTTTTTTTTTCTTTTCATCTCCTCTCTCTCGCTGACACCGCTGACCCGCCTTCGTCCTTAACCATCAGCCGGACTCCCATCCGTGCACGAAGCTGCAGCGAGCCCGATCCAAATCCCGCGAGATTCGCCCGATCCCGAATCCCTCGCTCCAACCCGCGGGCACCAAGAGACTCCTCTCAACCCCCTTGACCGATTCCCACAATCACCGCTTGAGGCCCGCCCCGATTTCGTGCTCGCTGGCCTCGAGAAGATCCGCCGAAGAGCCAAAACTCCGGCGAGTGAATCGGCCATCTCCGGTGATCCCCTCGACTTTCTGAGCTTCGCTTCTTAATATACGCGTTGTTTCCCCACTCCTTGACCCTTTTGTTTTCTCCTGGAAGCGCCGAACCGAGCTCCTAGAAGAAGCCCCGAAGGCCACAGGCACCAATCGCTGCCCCTGTTCATCCGCTCCCGCCGTCGATGCAGGACGCACCGGGGAACTCCGACGACTCCCCTGATTCTGTCGTGCCACGCCCAACCTCCCCGTGCACTTCCCTAAGTCAAAGAACCACCGGAGACGCCTTCTCGTCGACGCCTGAGACCACCGCCGTTCAAATCCGGCGAACCTCCGGTGAGGAAATTTCCCCTCTGCCCAAATCCTATGACGTGGCATCATCTCAGCCACCCGTGCTCACTTAAATCCGATGGTCTATGTTATTTCCTCAACTAATCGGTAACGACGAATGTCCTACTGCCACGTGTCCACAAATTTTGTTTTAATCTTTTTCGGCTGAGGCTAGTTGTAATGGGAGTATCATAGGTAGTATCATGCATGCCAACTAGGCAAATTTGATGAGGTGACATAGAATTAAATGAAGAAAGAGAGGTTTGAGTATCATATCATGATACCGTATCATATTAAATGTTGTGCTACTATGTGTCATGCATGCTAATAAATGAAGTCATCTATGATACTTACATATGATACTATGCACTAGAATGTACTATTATATATTAGTATCGTATGCATGACACTAGTATATGATACTTTTCATTACGACCAGCCTGAAACTGTTTCTGTACTTTTCGATAGGTCCCTGGAATTCAATTCATCATAACTTTTCAACTGTAGCTCCGTTTTTGACAAATCCAATTCCGTTGGTTTCATACCGGAGCCCTATTTTCACTTCACTCATAAGTTTTAACTTTTGAACATTTCAAATTTGATCAATTCGGATTTGAACTCATACCTTCATTTGATCATATCAGGAGAATTGTATATCCTATTCAATTGATTCTTTTTGCGTCTGAAAACCTGTATCAAATACTTGTTGATCATGTAATGTATACTCCAAAGGCAAATATGTTTGACCTGGTTTGAATTTAAATTTAATTCAAACTTCGTTCCACTGTAACTTGTGTTGTAGTGCTCCTGTTCCATCAATTCTTTTTGCAAATGAATTGTTAGGTCATATGTGCTCTGTTAAACACCATGTGTGTTCCTCCTTAGAGCATCTCTAGCCGTTGGCTCCCCACGACTCACCATACTCGATACACCCCGGAAATATCAAGATGTATTTGGATTTGAAGGAACGTTTCTGGTGGACTGGAATGAAGAAAGATATTGCCGAGTATGTAGCTGTATGTGATGTATGTCAGAGGGTGAATGCAGAGTATCAAAAGCCAGCAGGATTGTTATAGCCTATGCCGATAGCCGAATGGAAGTGGGATAAACTTGGCATGGATTTTATCACCGGATTGCCCAGGACCAAATCAGGATATGATTCTATATGG
>NW_021311870.1:0-2815 GCF_002162155.2 Triticum dicoccoides
CCGTAGTGATAGGAGTCAAGTGTATAGATACATAAGTTCAGTACATAGATTTACGGTTTTGTTCAAAACATAGATGTTTGACCCCAACAAATAAGTTCAAAGATTGTTCAGTGCTTGATCTTCTTACTTTTCAGAGATGGTTCATGGACCTGCTCCCGCTGGCATCACAGACGCTGGCCGGTGGTGGATCTTGAGCACCACCACTATTGGAATCTCCCCCTATGCCGACGGACGGGGCCGTTGGCATAGCCTTGAGTCCCGTCGGGACAGACCTATGCCGACGGCCCCCGTCGGCATAGGGCCGTCGGCAACATATACGTCGGCATAGCCAGGGAGCCGTCAGCATAGAAAAGCAGTCAGCATAGTTGCTTTCCTGACGGGGGCCGTACATGTATGCCAACGGCCCTGGCCGTCGGCAACGTTCACGCCTAACGGCGGCCGCCGTCAAGTTTGCCCAACGACTGGTCGCCACGTGGCATGCCTATGGCCGTCGGCCTAGTTAAAAACTACGCCAACGGCTAGGCCGTCGGCATAGGTGTGCCACGTGGCGACCAGTAGCTGCTCGTGGACCAGGGCTATGCCGACGGCCTGGTCGTCGGCTTAGTTTCAAACTATGCCGACGGCCTGGCCGTCGGCATATTCCTTCATCCACTGCTCCCAGTAGCTGACACGTGGCAGCTGTGCCGACGGCCTGGCCGTCGACACTGTTTTTAAACTAAGCCGACGGCCAGGCCATCGGCATAGCTGCCACGTGTCAGCTACTAGGAGCTCAGGCCATCCAGTTTGCATTTGATTTTTTTTCTTTTTTTCTGTTTGTTTTCAAATCAATTCAATTCAAATAACAGCACATATCAGCAGATATATATGATGGAATAGACATACAGAACACAACGGGATATCATCCGGCACCATCACAACAAATCAAATGCAAACTATAAGCATAAGCATCATCACAATGAACATAAACATAAGCATAAGCATATGGAGAAGCACACAAGTCATCTAAATGATCATCACCACACACAAGTCATCTCAAGCACCATCACCACACACAAGGATCATCACCACAAACACAAGGCTTAAGTGCCAGGACGTCGAGCACCGCGGAGGTCGTCACCGCCAAGACCGCCGAAGCCCAGGTCGTCACTGCTAGCGGCAGCGCTACCGCCAAGACCGCCTCCACCTCCTCCTCCGCCTCCGTGGATCGGAGTGGTCGGGCTCCGTGTCTCCGGAGTGCTGCGAAGACCACCGCCAACGGTAGATCCACCTGTTCCCTGGATGTTGAAAAGACATATTAACGGGATATATGACTGTGTTGAAAGGCATGACATGCTTTGGGTGAATAGATTGGGGATGAACTAACAGGCGAGGGGCCAGCGTTCTGTGCCACAAACTCCTCAAAGGTCAGTAGTACTTGTTGTGCTGGAGGGATTGTGCTGGCTGCAACTGAGGACACCTGCCGACCGCCATTTCCTGAAAAGCCTGCCCCAGCTGGCGATCCCTCTGCACTTGGTGTTCATAAAGCCTCTGATGCCACGCCATGGTCTCCTGACGTGTGTACTCCATGTAGGCCTACGGTATGACATGATGGAACTCATAAAACTACTAGATGCGGAAAATAAAGTGAGCAACAAAGATAAGAGGGAAAATACTTACAGATTGTTGCTCCTGAAAGAGGGACTGCGCACTGGTCACTGGCTGGCTCGTGCGCTGCTCAGGCTCGGGTCGGGAACCGCCTCCCGACCGTGCTCCTTGGGCCCCATGCTCACCACCGCCCTATCGTCCAGATCCGCCGCAATGGGGTCAGGTGTGTCAGGATGTCACTTCAGATATGCTGCGGAGTAGGCCTCCTTCCTGCCCGCGGTCTTCTTGCCGTAGTACTTGGGCTCGCCAGGCTTGGAGTTCTTCCGCGAATGCGCGATCTCCCACGCCTGCATGTGTGAGAGCGGCCGCTTCAGTTTCTCCTCCTGCACCACCAAACAGAGGTTAGTCATACATAAGAAAGTGATGGTAAATAGAAGAAGAAGAATGTTTAATGGGGTTAGTCATACATTAAATGCCTTGTGGAGATAGTGGTTTCGGTTTCCCTGAGCATGTACTCCCTCCGTCCCTCGGTTAGCCTTATTTTTGATTCTCATAGCCGCCCAGGCTCCAGCCTCATCACACCAAAGATCCACCAATGCCGCCCAGGACTCGTCTTTTCCATAACACCAATTTGGACACACCTACATAATAAAAGCATAATGGCATGTCAACATGAAACGGTGAAATGTACCACATGGTAATGAAAGCATAATGAAAAATCTTTTATACTTACGGCCAAGAACTCGGGCCTCTCCAAGGTAATGCCCATTCTCCACGTTTCTTCCTTGGTCATCTTCACACCAAGAATGTCGTGGTAGTATGTCGATATGGCCACATAGCGCACCTCGTACTGCATCTGGCGGGCCTTCTTCTTGCATTGGTGCAACACGATCTGGTCCGCTCTAGCCCTGTGCTCCGGAAGAACTCGATAGAATTTCTACAATCATGCATGAAACAAGAATGGAAGAAGCCATGAGTTAAATCATTCATGAAACTAGAATGGACTTTGTGCTTCTGAAGAGAACTCACCCAGAAAGTAGTGATCACGGCCTTGGCATGGGTCTCATGGTCCGCGTGGAGGGCCGCTTCCCAGTGGTCCCAGCTGGTGGCCAAAACCCGACGGTCAGGCTGCCTGACTGGATTCGGACAGTACAACCCCGGCCACTATATCTTCAGCAAGACGGTGATGATGCCGTTGGGAATACGGACCCCTTTAGAATATATCCAGTTG
>NW_021311871.1:0-1544 GCF_002162155.2 Triticum dicoccoides
CATGCTCTGCTTATCCTTGGGAAGGATATAACCCTGAAATATGTGTTTAAACACATTTTCCTTTCCATTGTTCTGTTTAACCTGATGATCACATTTTCCTTTCCATTGGTTTGTTTGACCTTTCTTGTGATCTATATAACCTAAGCAGTAATAATTTACTTCTTATGTAAACACCTCGGTGTACAACTCTGCCAGTGAGACCCTGTTACTTTTGTTGATGACATTTTGGTAACCACCGATGGACGAGAACTTTGCCTAATGGTCCGCCTCGTTCAACGAGCAGGAAAACGGTTCTCTTCGTCCCTCGCCCTTGGTATCGACATTGTTGCCAACATAACTGATAGGCTAACCTCTGACATGTCTTGCTATCATGACCGTGCAAGATGTCACCGCCCTTCCTACTTTTAACCCACATGGTGGGCCCATAACCCACAGTTCCATAGGATCGAAACCTGACTCTCTTGTACACCCCCGGTTTCCAAAGTTATTCCCCACGCTTGACTTCGTATGTAATTCACGAGTCACCTTCCTAATGCTCTATCCTGGTATCAGACGCAATACTTACTCTCGTTGCTCTGAACCCCTTTCTCACTCCGGTTCAGACTTCGAGCAACTATCTATCCGCTTGGAACCTCTTATTGAACCTTCGTACCTTACTCTCGACATATTTTATTGGTTCAATTCGAGAGGTACTCTTATGCTCATTCATGGGTTGACCCCAGATTGTTTCCCTCATAAGCATTCCGTCGTAGCCGAGCTGCCCCTTACCTATTCGTAAGTACGTTGGAGTTCCCGAAGAAAAGGACGACTTCGCCGTGATGACCTGAAGCAGAGAAATAAAGATGTCAATGTAATGGATCGACCTCTTCGAGAAGAGCAACCAGAGACGAGAAGATTCGTTAGGATTTCGTAACCAGACCTTTCCCCCTAGTCCCCCTCTTAAATCTCGGGACGAGATTTCTTGTAGTGGAGGAGAATTGTGACGCCCGGGTAATTAAGCTACAATAAACCCCTGCTAATGAAGCCACGTCACCTCGGTTACTGTTGCTAATCTTGTGTTAGTTCAGAACCCATCCAAATTCAAAATTTAATTGAAGACAAACAATAAAAGTTTTTAATTATCAAATCTAAAATGTTCAAATTGTAGCAAATAAAACATAGATGGTTATGGTGGAGAAACCACATCTATATAAAATGTTTAAATACTACAAGATGAATAAAACGGTAGCAAAAACATTTTTTAAATGCCTTTGGTATTTTATAAAACACAAAACTAATTTATTTTGGGTTAAAACCTTTTGTGGCTGAGGGTTATTTTGAAACGTTATTTTAGGAGTTGTTGTCATATTTTACTAAGTAAAATAATGTGGGTCTAAAATTTAAAACAGAATAGGTAAAATAAATAAGAAAAACAAAGGTGAAAACAAAACAAAACAAATGAACCCCCCTCCCCATGGGCCTCGGCCCCTCCCATCCAATCGGCCTACTTGGCCCAACCGGCCCCCTCCTTGGCCTATACCTGGTCAACCCCGACCGAAACCCTA
>NW_021311872.1:0-932 GCF_002162155.2 Triticum dicoccoides
TAGCAGCAGCAGCATCACTTGACAAGTAGTACAGCAGCAGCAGCAGCATGCATGCACTGGTCCATGGCACAAAGTCCATGACCCAGAACAGAGCACTTTACTAAAAATGAAGAAGAAAAAAGGCATGCATGCACTGGTTGTAGCAAATCATCATTTCTGAATCAAAACAACAATTAGGACAGGGAAATTATGACACACTTCTGAAGAAAAAATGATTTGTGTAATCTGGTTGGTACTCTTACAGTTGCATAAATGATTTTTGCATGCCTACACATCATGGTGCATGGTCTAGCACTGCAAACTCAGTCCTCAGGATTACTGCCTTTGTAAACATGATGTTTTGCTCTTGCCCTAGCTTTGTTATGTCTAGTGGAATGGAGATGAAAATGATGAAATGTGACAGGTACTTATGATGAGGCTTTTACATGGGTACTCATGGTGCAGCTTTGTTTAGTTGTGCCGAGAAGCTGGTCTAGGCTCTGTGAATATTACATATAATTTGTTCTGATTCACTCCATTCTGTTCAAACAAGTAGAGATCATGGCTAGTGTCTTGTGAAATAACTATTGAGCTTCATTGTTTATTTCTGTTTCTTTAAGATCTATGCATAGCATCTTGTCAGTTCCCTTTTGGTGGTTTCTGTTAATTTTGCCTTGCTTTTGGTTTGATTTGGGAGTTTGGGACCATGAAGATAAATACATCCGATCCCTTGGTTGACAGATGTTGCCTGGTCTTCCACCATGGCAGCTCTGTCAAGATTATCTCCCCAGGAATATGATATGTACCTTACTCATCTGAGTTGTCCCTTAGCCTACAATGAAGCAGATTTTTGACCTAGGTCTGGCATGTCTGGGCCCAGTGCACGCAGGAACGAAATTTTGTACTAATCAAAATATAGCTCCATAATTTTGTTAAGATGGATTGATTTTTTT
>NW_021311873.1:0-2515 GCF_002162155.2 Triticum dicoccoides
GTTGAACAAGGTCTCCTCGCACATCAATTTGAGCCTCTCGAGGTTATACCTGTCTTCTGCTACCAGCAAATGTTGTGCCATCTCCATAGATTCACTGTTGTCAATCTCAGGCAATGCGTCCGTGTAGATGAAGTGAAGCATGGCTTTGAATACCTTAGCTTCCATATCATCGATCCGTATGTAGGTTGCCTCCTTCTCTTTCATAGGACCAAAGAGCTCAGCCAAGAAGACCGAGGACCGAGCAGCAAGCATGTACCTATGCGCCGGGAACAGCACACCGCCGACCTCGAAAGTCATGTCCCCTGCCTACCTGGTTGCCAAGAGGTGGAGGAGTTGGTGGTATAAGTCGGATGGCGGCATGACTACGAACCGCGCATGGTGTGTCTCACTGGAGACAATGCGGATCTCCTCCGTGAGAGTGACATCGCACCTGATACTGAAGAAATCATCTTTCAGAAGCGTTGATTCCTCCAAATATTTCCTCTTGATGAATTTATTGAATCCCCATCCTCGTTTGGGACTGAAAGCACGGAGGTCACTTGTCTGGCTGTGCGATGACACACTGACCTTAAAAGTTGCCTTGACATCCTTGTTGTCGGTGTCATTATCGCGCCATAGATGCATGGCTACCCAATCGGTGTCGAATGTGACGTTGCCATCAGGGTAGTATTTGAGGTGCCAGTGATGGCCCCCCACAACAAACTTCTTGGATGTGATGCATTCGCTGTTGCCGAGCCCCTTGGTGTGGGAGTTGCCCTTGATCTTGAGGATGTGCGACCGGGATACGTCTTCGGCGACAATGGCCGATGAGCTCCACGAAGGTGTCGCACCAGCGGTGTGAGCAGCCATGGAGGATGGGAACCAGTTAGCCTTGGCAGGCCGGCAAAAGGCTAAGAGCATGGTGAATAGTATAGCCAGCTACTGGCTACATGACCATTCCATGTCATCAAGAGTTAGCATTATTAGTTACACATAAAATAGAGCCGACTAGGTTGGCTATAAGGTTTCTACTTTTTCTTATTTTCTATCTATCTCTCTCTTTCATTAAATATTTTTACCTAGGAGCACGTGTAGTGACGGGCTCTTGCATAAGGCTGGTCGTAATGGGAGTATCATAGATAGTATCATGCATGTCAATTAAAATTTTGATGAGGTGTCATATAATTAAATCAAGAAATAGAGGCTGAGTATCATATCATGATACTGTATCATAAGGCCCTCCCTAATGCTCCACCTTATACATGTGCTAAGACTGCCATGTAGGAAACAAATCTGATGTCGCAAGCTAATAAAGAGGAGAGAGGTGAGTTTCGTGACCCCGGGAAGAACCAATGCCAGACACGTGAACCTAGGCAAAAGCAATTAAATAAAAGAAATCCACCAATGCATGAAATAGTTTAGTTGATAAAGCATTAAATGAGGGGAGCTTAGCACCAACAAGTGAAGCACCTATGCATTGTGGACATTAGTCGCTAATTTTTTTAATATGCTTAGCACCTTATCTAAGCAGCTATGTATTGAAAGTGCCCTAATAAATACTATATTACTATGTGTCATGCATGACAATAAATAAAGTTATATATAATACTACTATATGATATTATGCATTAGGGATATAATATTATACACTAGTATCATATGCATGATACTAACTTATGATACTATCCATTACAAGCAGCCTAAGAGCCCATTATTCAGGGCCGGCCCTATGTTGGTAAGGCCCTTGGCCGAACTCAACGACATGACCCCTATATAATATTATATATGTATATCTTTGACTTCTTTTGTCAACTATTAAGAGTAAATTACGAAGAAAAAAATACATAGAATTAGAAATTTTAGCATCAACAGGTCAACACATTAACAATCCTGTACCCTGTATACTAAAATTGAAATGGATGAACCATATACTCCCTCCATTCCCTTATACAAGGCCACTATAAAAAATACATTTTGCATCTATACAAGGCCACTAACAGTAATCGAGGCAAAATTTAATGATGTTTTCTCGTACTAGCAACTTGTTTAATACTTGCATGCATGTAGTCATAATGACACTGTGCTACATCCTTCTCATTCCTTCCTTGCATGCATGCTAGCGTATTAATGATTCCAGATAACAAGAAGAAAAGTTGGCTTGCAAAGTAGTCATTAAATTTTACCTAGGTATCTGTAATTTGAGTTTGTGGCCTTGTATAAGGGAATGGAGGAAGTATGTACTTTTGAAAGACCGAGAGGATTATGTTCGATCGCTTGCGGTCACACCGTCACAGCCTTGCGGATAGCCGGACGGCGGTACGGCGCGAGACCACAAGAGCAGCCAGCATGCTGTAGCAGCGACAGCCAGCAGGTCCGTGAGCGGTGGCAAGAATCGCTGAATTGAGGGCGACAATGAGTGACGAACTGACGAGGGGACTATTAGCGATGTATAACCATATTATGTTGACCAAAATTATAAGTTAAAGTTTTACACGGAAAAGGAAGTGGCCTTGTACTTAGAAATAGTGGGGGGTGG
>NW_021311873.1:4374-6179 GCF_002162155.2 Triticum dicoccoides
GTGTAAATCGCACACGGAACAAGCTCTATATCCTCAACCTTGATCAATCCCAACCGGAGTGCGAGCTCGCCAAGAGTGATGATGATTCGTGGTTATGGCAATGCTAGATTTGGACACGTCAACTTCTACGCCTTGAAGAAGATGTCGAAGATGGAGATGGTATCTGGGATGCCATTTATTCACCATGTTGATTGAGTATGTGATGGGTGCTTGGTTGAAAAACAGCACCGCAAGCCGTTCCCTGCCCAGTCTACCTATCATGCAAGTGATGCACTCGAGCTGCTCCATGGTGATCTATGTGGCCCTATCACTCCAGCAACTCACGGAGGAAACAAGTATTTCTTCCTAGAGGTAGATGACTACTCGAGATACATGTGGGTCGTTCTCCTACGTTCTAAAGATGAGGTGTTTGAAGCGTTCAAGAAGCTGAAGGCTGCAACGGAGATGGAACACAAGCTGAAGGTTCGCACTCTAAGGACAGATTGCGGCGGAGAGTTTACGTCGAACGAGTTCAACGACTACTGCGAGGAGATTGGCATAAAGAGGCTCCTCACGGCACGTTATATGCCACAACAGAACGGGGTTGTTGAAAGGCACAATCGAATCGTTGTTGATATGGCGAGAAGTTTACTCAAGAGCAAGAACCTTCCGGGGACTTTTTGGGGAGAAGCTATCTCGACGGCGGTCTATCTTCTCAACCGGGTTCCAACGAAGGCAGTGATCGGCAAGACTCCGTATGAAGCAATTTACGGACGGAAGCCGAATGTGTCTAGACGTTCTCGTGCGTGGCGCATGTGAAGACGGTGGAGCCGCATCTCTCAAAGCTTGCCTATCGTAGCAGCAAGATGGTGTTCATCGGATACGAGAGGAGTTCCGGCACCAAGGCATACCGCTTCTACGACCCATGAACCAAGCGTCTACGGATTTCAGGCGACGTTGTGCTTGAAGAAAACCAAGCGTGGAATTGGAGCGCAGTAGCCGACGTTGCTCCAAACAGTAACATATTCACAGTTGAATTTCCGACTGATGATGATGCAGGGGAGGACGTCCAGGTGGTTGGCAAGACGCACAACTAAGGTGACTACAATGGTAGTGATCATCATGGTTCCGACACCAACGACGACGCGCATGAGTCGCAAGGTGATAGCGACAACGATGCGCAAGACACAGGTAGAGTTCTCGGCAACGACATCGACAACAAAGTGCATAGTGATGATGACAATCGAGATGATGGTCACGATCACGACGACTACGCCGACGATGCGGATGCCAACGACCCGGCATTTACCACGGCCGAGACTCAACCATCTTCCTCATGTGCATCGACGCCGACACAATTTGTTTCGCCTCCTTCACAAGCCACAACGGATTCTTCCGGGCCTCGTCGCTACAAGACCCTCAAGAAAGTCTACAAGTACGCAAAGCCAGTTATGCTCGAGTACTCCGGTTTGTGTTTACTCGGAGTTGAGGAGCCGGCGAACTTTGTAGAGGCGAGCAAAAGTTCAAGTTGGATGCACGCCATGGATGAGGAGATGAAGGCGATCAAGAGCAATGGCACGTGTACTTTGGTAACCCGACCTCCGAACCAAAAGGCCATAGGTTTGAAGTGGGTTTACCAGTTGAAGAAGGACACGAAGGGTGCCATTGTGAAGTACAAGGCAAGACTCGTTGCAAAGGGCTACGTACAACGTCAAGGAGTTGACTATGAGGAGGTGTTTGCACCGGTTGCTCGAATCGAGACGGTGAGAGTGCTCCTAGCTTTGGCAGCACAAGAGGATTGGAAGGTTCATCGTATGGATGTGAAA
>NW_021311873.1:7962-8926 GCF_002162155.2 Triticum dicoccoides
AGATCGGCTTGTCTATCAGCTCGACATCACCAACGCCTTCCTCAATGGTGTCCTTTCCGAGCACGTGTACTGACAGCAGCTCACAGGTTTCATTGATGCCACGCATCCAGATCATGTTTGCTTGTTGTGCAAGTGCAAGTCCCTTTATGGACGCCATGAAGCACCACGAGTTAGTACTCACGCTTTGGGGACTTTCTTCATCCCGTTATCCTGGCTTGTACACACTCGGACACCTCATTCTTTGTCTTGCACAAAGGAAGCGACGCTACATTTTTGGTACTTTATGTTGTCGGCATCATTCTGACGCTGCCTTCAATGATGTTTCTTCGCCGGATTATTCATCACCTAGTCTCCGAGTTCAAGCAGAAGGATCTTATGCCACTACACTTCTTTCTTGGCGTCCATGTTCAGCACACCAATACATGCTTCTTTTTGTCGCGTGAACATTATGCCGAGGAGTTGTTCGACTATGCCGCCATGTCCTATTGTAAACCGGCATCCACGCCCACCGAGACCAAGCCCAAAGTCTTCTATGCTGATTTAATTGACTAGCATAATCCTACAATTTTCCGCAACATCCCTGGAGCTCTACAGTACCTATGTTGTCCGTCAAGTATGTATGCACATGCATGCACCCAAGGATACACACCGGAGTGTTGTCGTCAAGCATCTAATATGCTACATCTGTGGCACCTACATGCATGGATTCGCTATTCGCGGTTCATCGTCCCTTGACATCGTCACATAGTCGGATGCTGAGTGGGCTGTGTGCCAGGACACCCCGTGA
This sequence comes from Triticum dicoccoides, assembly GCF_002162155.2. Lineage (NCBI taxonomy): Eukaryota > Viridiplantae > Streptophyta > Magnoliopsida > Poales > Poaceae > Triticum > Triticum dicoccoides. The sequence continues at coordinate 8,750 of NW_021311873.1, forward strand.
TCGATCTTCGACTATTGTGTATATATGAGACTTATGAGGTGTGTTAAACATTGTAATTGTGTGCGTGCGTGTATATCTGTTGTAACAACCAGGTTAGGCTAGAGATATGATCCCATGGTAGTTAGATAGTTAGATTACTTGGAGATCAATCCTAGCCTAACCAACCCTGTAAATCTT
>NW_021311873.1:11212-15401 GCF_002162155.2 Triticum dicoccoides
TTCCCTGTCTCCGGCCGCCAAGAAGCCCCTTCTCATGGTCAAGTTCTTAGCGTGGTCAAACCATCCACTTCACGGTGGCATACGTGCCTAGGACATCCTGCTCTACCGGTGGTTCAGGGAATTCTTCGCGATTTTTGTCTTCCCGTATCGAATAAAAAGGAGCACTTATTGGTCTGTGATGCTTGTCAGATGGCTAAGAGCCATCAACTTCCTTATCCTAAATCTTTTAGTGAATCTCAAGCTCCTTTAGAGCTTATTTTTTCGGATGTGTGGGGTCCTGGACCCGTCTCTGTAGGCAGACAAAAATATTATGTGAGCTTTATTGATGATTTTAGCAAGTTTAGTTGGATTTATTCGCTCAAAAATAAGTCTGATGTATTTGAAAAGTTTCGTATCTTTCAACAACACGTTGAACGCCTCTTTGATCGTAAAATCCTTGCTATGCAGACAGACTGGGGGGGGGGGGTTGAATTCCCAAAGCTCAATTCCTTTTTTGAGCGCATTGGGATCACTCATTACGTTTCATGCCCCACGCTCACCAGCAAAACGGCTCTGCCGAGCGAAAACATAGGCATATCGTAGAAGTTGGTCTATCTCTACTTGCTCATGCCTTTATGCCTTTGAAATTTTGGGATGAGGCGTTTCTCACCGCCGTCTACCTTATCAACCGTGTGCCTAGCCGTGTCATAAAAAATCATTCACCTCTTGAGCGTCTCTTTGGCAAGAAACCTGACTACACTTTTCCTCGCATCTTTGGGTGTGCCGTGTGGCAAAATCTACGTCCCTACAATAAGCACAAGCTTGAATTTCGGTCAAAACAATGCGCTTTTCTAGGGTACAATAGCCTCCACAAAGGGTACAAGTGCCTCGATATTTCTACTGGTTGGGTCTATATTTCTCGCGGCGTGGTTTTTTGATGAACGCGTGTTTCCCTTCGCCACACTACATCCTAATGCCGGCGCACAACTCCGCAAGGAGCTTGTTCTCTTGCCTTCTCATCTTCTCCCAGCATCCTGTTTTGATCAAGGGGGAGTACTAGATACTGGTGATCGCATGTCAATGTCTAACTATAATACCTTTGACCAAAACTCTGATGCAAGCATGCAGGAAATCAATGAAGAAAACGGAGAAAATGCACATGATTTTATGTATACAGGCACAGATGATCTTGGCGCTGACTCCGATGCAGATCAGGGCGAATCGGCCTCGGGATCCGCCGCGATAGAGGCGCCAGGCGCAGCAGGAGAATCCGCCGCGGGATCACCGCCCACCTTTGATTCGGTGGCCAGGCGGGCCGCACCTGTGGCGGGACCAGGCGGGTCCCTAGCGCGTCGCCTCAGTCGGCTGCTTCCGTCTACGGGGCCAGGCGGGCCAACACCACGAGTAGACTACAGCGAGCCACGTCACCCGTGCGGGGCCGCAGACTCGGGCGTGGTCACGCGCGCCCCCGACCAGCACCTGCGGCGCCTTCCAGGAACGCCAAATGGCAGTTCCGTAGAGGAGGCCTTCTTTGTGCCTGATTCGCCTCGGATCCAGCAGGATCTGCTACAGGAGTCGTCTGGAGGATCTTCTGTGGCAGATTCAGGGTCGCCTGTTTTACCTAATCGCCTCCAACAACACATTGAGCGACCGGCGCCGCCTCCTCCTGCACCTGCTCACACCAGATCAAGGAGCGGTATTCCTAAACCCAAAATATATAAAGATGGCTGTGTTCGTTGGGGCTCTTTTGTGCAACAGGTGAACCGCAAAGTTTTGGTGAAGCTCTTGGTGAACCCTGGTGGAAAGAAGCAATGGATGAAGAGTATGTCGCCTTAATGAAAAACCGAACCTGGCGTTTGGTCCCACCAGTCAAGGGCAAAAACATAATTGACTGCAAGTGGGTTTTTAAGGTGAAAAGGAAATCTGATGGCACTGTTGATAGGTACAAGGCATGGCTAGTTGCAAAAGGCTTCAAACAGAGGTATGGGGTTGATTATGAGGACAGGTTTAGTCCGGTAGTAAAGGCAGCTACCATCAGATTAATTCTTTCAGTTGTAGTATCTAGAAATTGGTGCATCAGATAGCTAGATGTAAAGAACGTGTTTTTGCATGGTGTTCTGGAAGAGGAAGTGTTCATGAGGCAACCTCTTGGTTATGAGCATCCTAAAGCACCTCATTATATTTGCAAGCTTGATAAGGCTTTGTATGGGCTGAAGCAAGCACCTAGAGCATGGTATTCTCGGCTCTCTTCCAAGTTGCAGTCAGTTGGATTTGTTCCTTCTAAAGGAGATACCTCGTTGTTCTTCTATCACCGACGTGGGATAACTATCTTCATGCTCATTTATGTTGATGACATTGTTGTCACTATCTTGTCCTCTAAAGCAGTTGAAGCTCTTCTCGCGGATTTGAGCAAGGAGTTTGCGTTAAAGGATCTTGGCAGCCTTCACTTCTTCCTTGGGATTGAGGTAAAAAATGTAAAGAGTGGAATTTTGCTATCACAAGAAAAATATGTTCAAGAGATACTTCAAAGAATGGGCATGAAAGGGTGTAAGCCGTTGTCTACTCCTTTGTCTACTTCTGAGAAGATGTCTCTTTATGATGGAGAAGTGCTTGGAGCAGAGGACTCCACTAGGTATAGGAGTATAGTAGGAGCATTGCAATATTTGACTTTAACTAGGCCAGATATTTCATACTTAGTTAATAAAGTATGCCAGTTCTTACATGCTCCTACTAGCACACATTGGACAACGGTAAAGAGGATACTCAGATATCTTCAAGGAACAAAGAGTCATGGACTCAGACTTGGCAAGTCCGACTCAATGCTTGTAAGTACTTTCTCAGATGCTGATTGGGCAGGCTGTCCTGATGATAGAAGATCAACTGGAGGTTTTGTAGTGTTTCTTGGGAGTAACTTGATTTCTTGGAGTGCACGTAAACAACCAACTGTATCTAGATCAAGTACAAAGGCTGAATATAAAGCTCTAGCCAATGCCACTGCTGAAGTTATTTGGGTACAGAACTTGTTGACAGAGTTGGGTATTTCTCACCCGAGAGCAGCATCACTTTGGTGTGATAATCTTGGTGCTACATACTTGTCTGCTAACCCTATCTTCCATGCCAGGACTAAGCATATAGAGATTGATTATCACTTTGTTCGAGAACGGGTGGCTGACAAGTTGCTGAACATCAGGCTTATACCTACTGGCCATCAAGTTGCGGATGGGTTTACTAAACCCCTCTCCTTATGGCAGTTAGAAATTTTTAGGCACAATCTCAACTTAGATAAGTTGTGATTGAGGGTGAGTGTTAAACATTGTAATTATGTGCGTGCGTGTATATCTGTTGTAATAACCAGGTTAGGCTAGAGATATGATCCCATGGTAGTTATATAGTTAGATTACTTGGAGATCAATCCTAGCCTAACCAACCCTGTAAATCTTCTGGCCTTGCGCCCATATAAACACGCACGCGTCCCTGTAGGTTGCATACGCTTAAGCCTATCTTTTCTACAAGGTGCGTGAAAGGAAAGGTGATGAAGAACTCGGACGTCAGGAGATAAAACCTTTATCATCAGAATCAAGGTATAAGTTTTATGATCAACCAAATAAATATCATCTCATTATAAGCTCTAACACTTCAGAAGAAGAGAAGGAAAAACATTGAAACTTCAACATAAGGCCTTCAGGTATTCCATTGTCGACCTTAAAGGAAGTAGCCGATATATATGGAGGCATATGATATACATGAAGGAGGTACTTTACCTATACGAGAATACCATAGGAAATTAAATCCAAAAATAGCAGATGTTGAGAGGAAATAGGTAATTCGCTTATTAGATGTGGTAATAATATACCCTTTGTTTGAATGTAAGTGGGTAAGTCCGGTTGATTGTGTACCTAAGAAGGGAGGATTTACGGTTGTGCCTAATAAAAACAATGAACTAATTTCCACTAGAACAATAGTTGGATATATAGTGTGCACTGATTTAAGAAAATTGTATAAGGAGACCCGAAACGACCACTACCCACTACCCTTTATTGACCAAATGCTTGAAAGGTTGTCAATCATACTCTTTTTTTTGTTATCTTTATGGATGTTCTGGATTTTCACAAATTACAGTTCACCCCGATGATCAAGAGAAAACGACATTCACTTGCCCCTTTGGTATGCAGGCCCGGCCCTGAGGGGGTGCGAGTGGGGCTGCCGCCCT
>NW_021311873.1:15504-16107 GCF_002162155.2 Triticum dicoccoides
AGGGGCACCCTCCCAGTCCCAGGTCTGTGTGTGAGCTCGGAGCACCACTATAACAGCCGCGAGGAAACCACCATTTGAGCACTGCGCGGTAAACTGTAGTAAGAAGAAAGCCGGTTCATTTTCTTGTCCCGATCTGGCGTTTGGGCCTTATTGTTGTGGGCTATATCAGGCTGGGCAGAAGCACACATGTACGAAGCCTAAAAAAATAAAAAAGAAGCACACAGATTTAGAGTCGCTGAAAAAGAAGGAAGTAGCTTTTTATACTGGAAAAACATAGGAATTAGCATTTTTAATTTTTATTTCTATTGGGCCTTTTTAACAGAAGATGGAATAAGTTTTTAATGCTACAATTTTTTGATAACCCATATTTTATTAGGTCAGATTATGGCCAAATTTTAGCCCAAAATATGATGGGAACTAACAAACCAAGAAACATCAATGATTATTCATGCGTTTTTGAAAGGTTGGTTTCATGTTATAAATTGATGGTTGATAGTTTTTTTTGAACTGTCACCAGGGGAGGGATAACAACCCCTCCACCTGTATTTTATTGCCAAATCACCCAAAGGAAGGGGGGAGGCCCTCATTTTTACAGACAGCAAC
>NW_021311873.1:17112-22858 GCF_002162155.2 Triticum dicoccoides
ATAGGTGCCAGTAGCAAAGGAGGACAAAGGCGTCAGGAGAGGCCCCTCCGACAGCCACCCTCACGTCGAAGGCGTGGAGCCGATCCACCGAAGTGTTCGCCGCGGTCATCGCGACCCCCACGGCACGCCAGAACGCGCTCGCGAACGGGCAGCCAAACAACAGGTGGTACGTAGTTTCCAGCTCGGCAGAGCAGACCGGACATCCAGCCCCTGCACGATCAAAAATAGTTTGCCGAAGGAGGACATCCCAGGTGTTGACCCGGCGGTGGACAAGCAACCAGCAGAAGAATTTCACCTGCGACGGGGTGCGCAAGCCCCAAATGAAGGCCGCATTGTTGGGGAACGTAGCAGAAATTCAAAATTTTCCTACGTGTCACCAAGATCTATCTATGGAGAAACTAGCAACGAGGGGAAGGAGAGTGCATCTACATACCCTTGTAGATCGCTAAGCAGAAGCGTTCAAGAGAACGGGGTTGAAGGAGTCGTACTCGTCGTGATCCAAATCACCGGAGATCCTAGTGCCGAACGGACGGCACCTCCGCGTTCAACACACGTACAGCCCGATGACGTCTCCCATGCCTTGATCCAGCAAGGAGAGAGGGAGAGGTTGGGGAAGACTCCATCCAGCAGTAGCACGACGGTGTGGTGGTGATGGAGGAGCGTGGCAATCCTATGAAGATGCATTTTATCCGCTTTGGGTTCGAGCTTATCAACCTGAAACTTTTTCACATAAGCGTCGCAACCCCAAACTTTTAAGAAACGACAACTTAGGTTTCTCCAAACCATAGTTCAAACAGGGTCGTCTCAACGGAATTACGTGGTGCCCTATTAAAGTGAGTGTGGTTGTCTCTAATGCCGAACCCATGAACGATAGTGGTAATTCGATAAGAGACATCATGGTACGCACCATATCTAATAGGGTGCAACTATGATGTTCGGACACACCATCACACTATGGTGTTCCAGGCAGTATTAATTGTGAAACGATTTCCACTATGTCTTAATAGCGTGCCAAAGCTCGTAACTCAGATAGTCATCTCTATGATCATATCATAGACATTTTATCCTCTTGTCACGATGATCTTTAACTTCACTCTGAAATTACTTGAACCATTCAATAATTCAGACTTGTATTTCATCAAGTAAATATACTCAGTATCTACTCAAATCATCTGTGAAGTAAGAACATAACGATATCCACTGCGTGCCTCAGCATTCATTGGACTGCACACATCAAAATGTATTACTTCCAACAAGTTGCTTTCTTGTTCCATTTCACTGAAAAACGAGGCTTTCAGTCATCTTGCCCATGTGGTATGATTTGCATGTCTCAAGTGATTCAAAATCAAGTGAGTCCAAACGGTCCATTTGCATGGAGTTTCTTCATGCATATACACCAATAGACATGGTTCGCATGTCTCAAACTTTTCAAAAACGAGTGAGTCCAAAGATCTATCAACATGGAGCTTCTTCATGCGTTTTATACCAATATGACTTACATGGCAGTGCCACAAGTAAGTGGTACTATCATTACTATCTTATATCTTTTGGCATGAAAATGTGTATCACTACGATCGAGATTCAATAAACCATTCGTTTCAGGTGCAAGACCATTTAAGGTATTATTCAAATAAACAGAGTAACCATTGTTCTCCTTAAATGAATAACCGTATTGCGATAGACATAATCCAATCATGTCTATGCTCAACACAAACACCAAATAACAATTATTTAGGTCTAACACCAATCTCGATGGTAGAGGGAGCATGCGATGCTTGATCACATCAACCTTTGAAACACTTCCAATGCATATCGTCAGCTCACCTTTAGCTAGTCTCCGTTTATTCCGTAGCTTTTATTTCGAGTTAGTAACACTTAGCAACCGAACCGGTATCTAATACCCTGGTGCTACTAGGAGTACTAGTAAAGTACACATTAACATAATGTATATCCAATATACTTCTATCGACCTTGCTAGCCTTCTCATCTACCAAGTATCTAGGGTAATTCCGCTCTTAGTGACTGTTCCCCTTATCACAAAAGCACTTAGTCTCGGGTTTGGGTTCGACCTTGGGTTTCTTCACTATAGCAGCAGCTGATTTGCCGTTTCATGAAGTATCCCTTCTTGTCCTTGCCCTTCTTGAAACTAGTGGTTTCACCAACCATCAACAATTGATGCTCCTTCTTGATTTCTACTTTCGCGGTGTCAAACATCGCGAATACCTCAAGGATCATCATATCTATCCCTGATATGTTATAGTTCATCACGAAGCTCTAGCAGCTTGGTGGCAATGACTTTGGAGAAACATCACTATCTCATCTGGAAGATCAACTCCCACTCGATTCAGGTGATTGTTGTACTCAGACAATCTGAGCACAAGCTCAACGATTGAGCTTTTCTCCCTTAGTTTGCAGGCTAAGAAAATCGTCGGAGGTCTTATACCTCTTGACATGGGCACGAGCCTGAAATCCCAATTTCATCCCTCTAAACATCTCATATGTTTCGCGACGTTTCGAAAAAATGTCTTTGGTGCCTCAACTCTAAACCGTTTAACTGAACTATCACGTAGTTATCAAAACGTGTATGTCCGATGTCCGCAACATCCACAGACGACGTTTGGGGTTCAGCACACTGAGCGGTGCATTAAGGACATAAGCTTTCTACTATCCGCATAATCGCTACTGTCAACTTTCAACTATATTTTCTCTAGGAACATATCTAAACAGTGGAACTAAAGCCCGAGCTTACGACATAATTTGCAAAGATCTTTTGACTATGTTCAGGATAATTAAGTTCATCTTATGAACTCCCACTCAGATAGACATCCCTCTAGTCATCTAAGTGATTACATGATCCGAGTCAACTAGGCCGTGTTCGATCATCACGTGAGACGGACTAGTCATCATCGGTGAACATCTTCATGTTGATCGTATCTACTATACGACTCATGCTCGACCTTTCGGTCTCTTGTGTTCCGAGGCCATGTCTGTACATGCTAGGCTCGTCAAGTCAACCTAAGTGTTTCGCGTGTGTAAATCTGGCTTACACCCGTTGTATGTGAACGTAAGAATCTATCACACCCGATCATCACGTGGTGCTTCGAAACGACGAACTTTCGCAATGGTGCACATTTAGGGGGAACACTTTGTTGAAATTTTCATGAGGGATCATCTTATTTACTACCGTCGTTCTAAGCAAATAAGATGCATAAACATGATAAACATCACATGCAATCAAAAAGTGACATGATATGGCCAATATCATTTTTCTCCTTTTGATCTCCATCTTCGGGGCTCCATGATCATCATCGTCACCGGCATGACACCATGATCTCCATCATCGTGTCTCCATGAAGTTGTCTTGCCAACTTATTACTTCTACTACTATGGCTACCGGTTAGCAATAAAGTAAAGTAATTACATGGCGTTGTTAAATGACACGCAGGTCATACAATAAATAAAGACAACTCCTATGGCTCCTGCCGGTTGTCATACTCATCGACATGCAAGTCGTGATTCCTATTACAAGAACATGATCAATCTCATACATCACATATCATTCATCACATTCTTTTGGCCATATCACATCACATAGCATACCCTGCAAAAACAAGTTAGACGTCCTCTAGTTGTTGTTTGCATGTTTTACGTGGCTGCTATGGGTTTCTAGCAAGAACGTTTCTTACCTACGCAAAAACCACAACGTGATTTGTTAATTGCTATTTACCCTTCATAAGGACCCTTTTCATCGAATCCGATCCAACTAAAGTGGGAGAGACTGGCACCCGCTAGCCACCTTATGTAACAAGTGCATGTCAGTCGGTGGAACCTATCTCACGTAAGTGTACGTGTAAGGTCGGTCCGGGCCGCTTCATCCCACAATACCGCCGAATCAAGATTGGACTAGTAACGGTAAGCATATTGAACAAAATCAACGCCCACAGCTACTTTGTGTTCTACTCGTGCAAATAATCTACGCAATAAACCTGGCTCTGATACCACTGTTGGGGAACATAGCGGAAATTCAAAATTTTCCTACGTCTCACCAAGATCTATCTGGAGAAACTAGCAACGAGGGGAAGGAGAGTGCATCTACATACCCTTGTAGATCACTAAGCGGAAGCGTTCAAGAGAACGGGGTTGAAGGAGTCGTACTCGTCGTGATCCAAATCACCGGAGATCCTAGTGCCGAACGGACGGCACCTTCGCGTTCAACACACGTACAGCCTGGTGACGTCTCCCATGCCTTGATCCAGCAAGGAGAGAGGGAGAGGTTGGGGAAGACTCCATCCAGCAGCAGCACGACGGTGTGGTGGTGATGGAGGAGCGTGGCAATCCTGCAGGGCTTCGCCAAGCACCGCGGGAGAGGAGGAGGACTTGGGAGAGGGGGAGGGCTGCGCCAGTGGCAAGGGTGCGGCTGCCCTCTCTCTCCCTCAATATATATGGGGGTAAGGGGGGTGGAGGAGGCACCCTAGGGTTCCCTAGGGGAGGGGCGGCGGCCACAGGGGAAACCCTAGATGGGTTTGGGCGCCCCCACCCCCTAGGAAACTTGCCCCCCAAGCCGGGAAGGGGGGCTGCCCTAGGGGAGGCGCCCCCACCTCTCCTGGTTACGTGAGAGGGGATGGGAGGGGCGCACCACCCCTTAGTGGGCTGGTTTGGCCCTTCCCCTTAGGCCCATGAGGCCCTCCAACACTTGCCGGGGCTCCCGAAACACCTTTCGGTCATGCTGGCCATAGCTTGGTACCCCCGGAACACTTCCCGACTCCAATACCCTTCGTCCAATATATCGATCTTCACCTCCGGACCATTCCAGAACTCCTCGTGACGTCCGGGATCACATCCGGGACTCCGAACAACCTTCGGTAACCACATACTATTTCCCATAACAACTCTAGCGTCACCGAACCTTAAGTGTGTAGACCCTACGGGTTCGGGAACCATGCAGACATGACCGAGATGTTCTCCGGTCAATAACCAACAGCGGGATCTGGATACCCATGTTGGCTCCCACATGTTCCACGATGATCTCATCGGATGAACCACGATGTCGAGGATTCAATCAATCCCGTATTCAATTCCCTTTGTCTAGCGGTATTGTACTTGCCCGAGATTCGATCGTCGGTATCCCGATACCTTGTTCAATCTCGTTACCGGCAAGTCTCTTTACTCATTCCGTAACACATCATCCCGTGATCAACCCCTTGGTCACATTGTGCACATTATGATGATGTCCTACTGAGTGGGCCCAGAGATACCTCTCCGTCAACCGGAGTGACAAATCCCAGTCTCGATTCGTGCCAACCCAACAGATAATTTCGGAGATACCTGTAATGAACCTTTATAGCCACCCAGTTACGTTGTGACGTTTGGTACACCCAAAGCATTCCTACGGTATCCGGGAGTTGCACAATCTCATGGTCTAAGGAAATGATACTTGACACTAGAAAAGCTTTAGCATACGAACTACGATCTTTGTGCTAGGCTTAGGATTGGGTCTTGTCCATCACATCATTCTCCTAATGATGTGATCCCGTTATCAACGACATCCAATGTCCATGGTCAGGAAACCGTAACCATCTATTGATCAACGAGCTAGTCAATTAGAGGCTTACTAGGGACATGGTGTTGTCTATGTACCCACACATGTATCTGAGTTTCCTTTCAATACAATTATAGCATGGATAATAAACGATTAACAAGGAAATATAATAATAACTAATTTATTATTGCCTCTAGGGCATATTTC
>NW_021311874.1:0-1924 GCF_002162155.2 Triticum dicoccoides
TTTACTCTTAATAGTTGACAAAAGAAGTCAAAGATATACATATATAATATTATATAGGGGTCATGTCGTTGAGTTCGGCCAAGGGCCTTACCAACATAGGGCCGGCCCTGAATAATGGGCTCTTAGGCTGCTTGTAATGGATAGTATCATAAGTTAGTATCATGCATATGATACTAGTGTATAATATTATATCCCTAATGCATAATATCATATAGTAGTATTATATATAACTTTATTTATTGTCATGCATGACACATAGTAATATAGTATTTATTAGGGCACTTTCAATACATAGCTGCTTAGATAAGGTGCTAAGCATATTAAAAAAATTAGCGACTAATGTCCACAATGCATAGGTGCTTCACTTGTTGGTGCTAAGCTCCCCTCATTTAATGCTTTATCAACTAAACTATTTCATGCATTGGTGGATTTCTTTTATTTAATTGATTTTGCCTAGGTTCACGTGTCTGGCATTGGTTCTTCCCGGGGTCACGAAACTCACCTCTCTCCTCTTTATTAGCTTGCGACATCAGATTTGTTTCCTACATGGCAGTCTTAGCACATGTATAAGGTGGAGCATTAGGGAGGGCCTTATGATACAGTATCATGATATGATACTCAGCCTCTATTTCTTGATTTAATTATATGACACCTCATCAAAATTTTAATTGACATGCATGATACTATCTATGATACTCCCATTACGACCAGCCTTATGCAAGAGCCCGTCACTACACGTGCTCCTAGGTAAAAATATTTAATGAGAAGAGAGAGATAGATAGAAAATAAGAAAAAGTAGAAACCTTATAGCCAACCTAGTCGGCTCTATTTTATGTGTAACTAATAATGCTAACTCTTGATGACATGGAATGGTCATGTAGCCAGTAGCTGGCTATACTATTCATCATGCTCTTAGCCTTTTGCCGGCCTGCCAAGGCTAACTGGTTCCCATCCTCCATGGCTGCTCACACCGCTGGTGCGACACCTTCGTGGAGCTCATCGGCCATTGTCGCCGAAGACGTATCCCGGTCGCACATCCTCAAGATCAAGGGCAACTCCCACACCAAGGGGCTCGGCAACAGCGAATGCATCACATCCAAGAAGTTTGTTGTGGGGGGCCATCACTGGCACCTCAAATACTACCCTGATGGCAACGTCACATTCGACATCGATTGGGTAGCCATGCATCTATGGCGCGATAATGACACCGACAACAAGGATGTCAAGGCAACTTTTAAGGTCAGTGTGTCATCGCACAGCCAGACAAGTGACCTCCGTGCTTTCAGTCCCAAACGAGGATGGGGATTCAATAAATTCATCAAGAGGAAAAATTTGGAGGAATCAACGCTTCTGAAAGATGATTTCTTCAGTATCAGGTGCGATGTCACTCTCACGGAGGAGATCCGCATTGTCTCCAGTGAGACACAGCATGCGCGGTTCGTAGTCATGCCGCCATCCGACTTATACCACCAACTCCTCCACCTCTTGGCAAGCAGGTAGGCAGGGGACATGACTTTCGAGGTCGGCGGTGTGCTGTTCCCGGCGCATAGGTACATGCTTGCTGCTCGGTCCTCGGTCTTCTTGGCTGAGCTCTTTGGTCCTATGAAAGAGAAGGAGGCAACCTACATACGGATCGATGATATGGAAGCTAAGGTATTCAAAGCCATGCTTCACTTCATCTACACGGACGCATTGCCTGAGATTGACAACAGTGAATCTATGGAGATGGCACAACATTTGCTGGTAGCAGAAGACAGGTATAACCTCGAGAGGCTCAAATTGATGTGCGAGGAGACCTTGTGCAACTACATCAACCAAAGCACAACAGCCACCATGTTGGTGTTGGCTGAGCAGCATGGTTGTGAAGGCCTCAACGCGGCATGCTTCTCTTTCCTCGCTTCACTCGACAACCTGAAGGCAGTCA
>NW_021311875.1:0-4704 GCF_002162155.2 Triticum dicoccoides
GAGAGAGAGAGGACCATGTCTAAATTATTGCTTCTTACTTTAGCGTTAACCACCACATGCCAATTAGTAAAGAGATGACTTAATCAATGCTTACCTTACCTCTGTTTATTGACTTGGCTACGCATGTCCCGATCAATAGTAGGCCAGGGGTGCTTTCGCTTTGGTTTCAGAAAACTCACGTAAAAGATTAGGTGGTGGTTTATAATTCTTGAATGGAAATTGTTGAGAAGGCTCGTTTGCTTCGAGAAAGGGAATAAAAGAGGTGATGGTTGGAACAGAGGACTAGTTCTAACGCGCAGCATGTATCCACTATAAATTCGTACTCGAGTACCCATCACATTACACATTACATCTCAGAACCAAGCGAGCAATGGCAAAGGGGTTCTTCTCTTCTTCCTCCTCGCGCGCCCATCACCGTGTAGCATGGGTGCTGCTTTGCCTTTGCATGATGCTATGCAGAGTGCACGGAGGATCATCATCTCGCAAGGTATGTAATTAATCAAGCAAGCAAGTTTCCTTAGTTCAATTAGTTAACCCACCTTCCTTTGCACGCACTCATGCGTCTATATATGTTTAGGTCTACATAGTTTACCTAGGCGACGTGAAGCATGGGCACCCGGACCACGTCGTGGCTTCGCACCATGACATGCTCACCACTCTTCTCGGAAGCAAGGAGGAATCTATGGCCTCCGTGGTGTACAACTACAAGCACGGCTTCTCAGGCTTCGCCGCCATGCTTACGCCGGAGCAAGCAGAGCGACTTGCAGGTCGGGACTCGTCGTCCAGTTAACATCTCAGATCAGTTTTGCCTTGCATGACAAATTTTTGATGTCATTCATGTGTGATGCATGCAGAGTTTCCGGAGGTAATCAGCGTCGAACCAAGCAGAAGGCACAAGGCGAGCACCACGCGGAGCTGGGACTTTCTTGGGCTCAACTACCAGATGTCTGGCAGTGCGGTTCCCCATGGAACCAACTACGGAGAGGATGTGATCATCGGAGTGATTGACAGCGGTTAGTATTTAGTATTGATAATTTCATGTCAGTCTCAGCCAATCACTCCCATTTCATTTTTTACTTTTTGCCAATACGCTCCCGTTTTAATTTGGCACCATGTTTTTCTTACACAAACCGATTAATCAGGGATCTGGCCGGAGTCACGAAGCTTTAGCGACCAAGGGTACCCACCGATACCGTCAAGGTGGAAAGGGATGTGCCAACTAGGGCCAGACTGGGACAAGAACAACTGCAGCCGCAAGATTATCGGCGCACGGTTCTACAGCGCAGGACTTCCCGACGAGGTCCTCAAGACGGACTCGCTCTCACCTCGTGACTATGGCGGGCACGGCACGCATTGTGCATCCACCGCGGCGGGCTCGGCCGTGCAGGCGGCCAGCTTCAACGGCCTCGCCAAGGGGGTTGCACGGGGAGGCGCACCACACGCTCGCATAGCGGTCTACAAGACCTTATGGGGCGCCCAAGGCATTGGCTATACGTCGGACTTTCTTGCTGCCATCGATGATGCAATCCACGATGGTGTGGACGTGCTATCGTTGTCCGTCGGATTCCCGGACGAGAACTCGTTCGGCGCCCTGCATGCGGTTCAGAAGGGGATCACCGTGGTGTACGCGGCCGGGAACGACGGACCTAGGCCGCAGACCCTTGAGAACACTTCACCGTGGGTCATCACCGTGGCAGCGAGCAAGGTTGATCGGTCATTTCCGACGGCGATCACACTAGGAAACAACCAGCATATACTGGTAAGTATACGCGTATGACTGAGAAAAGCTCCGAAAAAAAAATCATAGTTTGAAATGTTCCGGTGTGTATATATTCCTATTCCTGAGCAAACTCTGCCTGGCTATTCCTTTTTGTAGGGTCAGTCCCTCAACTACCACGTGGTGAACTCATCGGCCGGGAGCAGCCGTTTCACAGGCCTTGTGTCAGACGAGTAAGTAAATCAAGTTACCCGTTAGTTTTTTAATATCTATAGGGCAATTCTGACGCAGACTTCATTTTTCTTTCTGTATGTAGATGTACCATAGCATCTCTTAATGCCACTGCCAAGGACGTGAAAGGGAAAATCCTGCTCTGTTCTCCCTTGCCAGATGATCCATTGGCGATCGCCCCAGGGATCACTTTCAACAACGCGTTACAATATGTCCGGAATGGCGGGGGATCTGGACTTATTTTCGCTCAATATACAACAGACCTTTTAGGTGTTTGCCAAGGCATAGCCTGCGTCATCGTGGACCTTGACACTGGTAAGAAGATCAAAAAATACATCCTTGGCACAAGGTACGTACGTAGGCGCACCCAATTTCATCACATTTAATTTGTTGCAGCTAGCTGCATTGAGTCTATCCCTTCTGATTAATAGACATTTTCATTTGTAACTAAGCAGCTCTCCCATGGCAAAGATCGAACTGGCACGCACCGTTATCGGGAAAGAGATATCCGCACCAAAAGTGGCCTCCTTCTCCTCTAGAGGTCCATCACCTGATTACCCCGAAATTATCAAGGTACATACAATACAAACGTGGCAACAGTGGACTATAGCGAGCCATTACCAAGCCTATCATCAGCACATCCTTGTATCAGCTTTTGTCTCACACTGTCTTCCTTCTTCAATAGCCTGACATAGCTGCACCGGGAGCCAACATCTTGGCAGCAGTGGGAAATTCCTACGTATTTATGTCTGGAACGTCAATGGCAACCCCACACGTAGCTGGCATCGTCGCACTGTTGAAAGCTCAGCACCCAGATTGGTCTCCTGCGGCGATTAAATCAGCCATCATAACCTCCGGTAAGCGGACTGCAGCTAGCCATTGCCTTGAGATCATCCGATTCCTAGTTCACCAGTTCGTGACTTTTTTACCTTTGTTTTGTTGTTTCTGCCTGGTGATAAAGCCCATGTAACCGACGAGCGTGGCATGCCGATACTGGCAGAAGGGCTGCCTCAAAAAATCGCTGACCCATTCGACTACGGCGGCGGGAACATCAATCCTGGCGGCGCGGCCGATCCCGGTCTGGTCTATGACATCGATCCCCGCGACTACAACAAATTCTTCAGGTGCACCATCATCAGGAGGGCAAACGTGAGTTGTGATGCGACAACGTTACCGGCATATCACCTGAACCTGCCCTCCATCGCGATCCCTGAGCTGAGGCATCCAATCACCGTGTGGAGGACAGTGACAAACGTCGGCGAGGTCAACTCCGTGTACCACGCAGAAGTCCAAAGCCCAGCTGGAGTCAAGATGGAGATTGAGCCGCCGGTGCTCGTGTTCAACGCCATGAACAAAGTTCATACGTTTAAGGTGAAATTCTCGCCTATGTGGAAGCTGCAAGGGGACTACACCTTCGGCAGCATTACGTGACATAAGGAACAGAAGGCTGTGAGGATTCCTGTTGCAGCCCGAATTACAATTCAGGACTTTTATGCAGATGTTGCATAAATAACTCGAGGTGCAACTTAAGTACACGAAATTCTGCTCTTGATTTGTACTATAATGAATAACAACAGTAAATGGATATAAATTCTTTATAAAGGTTGTCTCGGGGCCACTTTTGATACTCACTTAGCCTAGAAAGACATTTATCTTGTCGGAAGGCATTACTTATGATACTTAACCACTGTCCGTCATAGTGGGAGTAACTTAGCTAGTAACATAGCGTGGCCTGAGATAAGTGTGCTTATGTGCCATGTAGTTAATGAGAAAAGAGGTGTTTTAAGTAAACATAATATGTTACGTCACATAGCACTTCCTAAAATAAAAATAGTGTACAAGCTAATAAACACAACCACTTATGACACTATTAATCCCAACTATGAAAGTAGTAACATAAACTAGTGTAAGTTACTCTCCCTTTATGACTAGCCTAAAAAGTGAACCGGATAGAGTGTTGACAAGAACAAATTAACCATGCATATGATTACTAGTCAGAAGATTATAACATTTAACTCTTTAATTATCCTTAATTTTCACGGGTATCTGGTTTGTTTAATACTAGATTCGAGATCTTTTTCACAAAAACTCATTTTAAATTTTCTTGATCGAAAGATATCGGTGGTCGACCAACCTGTAATGTAAAGTTTAGTTTCACTTCTATCAGTTGGCTCGGCTTACTTCCGGACTAGCTTCTATTAGATGGAATGGGTTTCGATTAATTCCACGCATTAATTTGATATGTATCACTTACAAGTGCCTTATGATATCATTGGATTCCCTCATGAGTCGACTTCTCACTCTTTGTTGTTGTAGTACATGGCACAGTAGTAACATAATCTAGTCTGATGTGTAGATCGAGTGCCTGTCAGCTGGATGCGTGCCCGAGACTATAGTCGATGTGGCCAATACTTTGAAAGTTTCAACCATAGAATCAAAATATTCAGAGTTGGTCCCATTTGGTCAAACTAGTTTAATCCAATCGCGGTGGGAGAGTTATGTACGTATGATCTAGTCACATCCAAATGATTGCATTTCCTCGTTGTTGCTCGTAGCCGCCTGTTTCTTAGTTCAGTGTTAGCCTCCTACATTATTTGTGAAAGCAGTCGTTTTTTATTTAATAGAAGATCTAATGCATGCTTAATTATCCCTGTCTTATAAAACTGGCTTTGGAGTGGTCAGGAGTGGCCCTATGGGGGTGGGGCAGACACGGCATGCATCTGTTATAAACTAGATGATACCCCGTACGTTGCTGC
>NW_021311876.1:0-1181 GCF_002162155.2 Triticum dicoccoides
CTATAGATCTTGATGCCCAATATGTAAGCAGCTTCACCGAGGTCTTTCATAGAAAAACTTTTATTCAAGTATCCCTTTATGCTATCCAGAAATTCTATATCATTTCCAATTAATAATATGTCATCAACATATAAAACTAGAAATGCTACAGAGCTCCCACTCACTTTCTTGTAAATACAGGCTTCTCCAAAAGTCTGTATAAAACCATATGCTTTGATCACACTATCAAAACGTTTATTCCAACTCCGAGATGCTTGCACCAGTCCATAAATGGAACGTTGGAGCTTGCACACTTTGTCAGCACTTTTTGGATCAACAAAACCTTCAGGTTGCATCATATACAACTCTTCTTCTAGAAATCCATTCAAGAATGCAGTCTTGACATCCATTTGCCAAATTTCATAATCATGAAATGCAGCAATAGCCAACATGATCCGGACAGACTTAAGCATCGCTACGGGTGAGAAAGTCTCATCGTAGTCAACCCCTTGAACTTGTCGAAAACCTTTTGCAACAAGTCGAGCTTTGTAGACAGTAACATTACCATCAGCGTCAGTCTTCTTCTTAAAGATCCATTTATTCTCAATGGCTTGCCGATCATCGGGCAAGTCAACCAAAGTCCATACTTTGTTTTCATACATGGATCCTATCTCAGATTTCATGGACTCTAGCCATTTTGCGGAATCTGGGCTCATCATCGCTTCCTCATAGTTCGTAGGTTCATCATGGTCTAGTAACATGACTTCCAGAATAGGATTTTCGTACCACTCTGGTGCGGATCTTACTCTGGTAGACCTACGAGGTTCAGTAGAAACTTGATCTGAAGTTTCATGATCAATATCATTAGCTTCCTCACTAATTGGTGTAGTTGTCACAGGAACCGGTTCTTGTGATGAACTACTTTCCAATAAGGGAGTAGATACAGTTATCTCATCAAGTTCTACTTTCCTCCCACTCACTTCTTTCGAGAGAAACTCCTTCTCTAGAAAGGATCCGATTTTAGCAACGAAAATCTTGCCTTCAGATCTGTGATAGAAGGTGTACCCAATTGTCTCCTTTGGGTATCCTATGAAGACACATTTCTCCGATTTGGGTTCGAGCTTATCTGGTTGAAGTTTCTTCACATAAGCATCGCAGCCCCAAACTTTGAGAAACGACAACTTTGGTTTCTTGCCAAACCA
>NW_021311877.1:0-1331 GCF_002162155.2 Triticum dicoccoides
GATGCACTTCGTGTACAAACTGGACAATCTCTTAGGAAGTATCAGGGTTTCGGACGAAAACTCATCTGTTACATCGGCTATTTAATATTTTAATAACTTATTACAACTCCGAACTTTTTTGCATTGAGATGCACAATTCAAATCCAAGTCATCAACTTTCAACCATTTCTGACATAATTTGCTCTTTTCGATGCATTTACTGATTTGTTTTCAGAGCTAAATCACCGTGAAAGTGAAAAACACTACAAAATGAACTTTGAAAAGGTTGAAACTTCGCAAGGTATCATCATTTCACCCGCATAGCATGTGCAAAAAAGTAGAGAGGGTTACGGCAAAAACTGGATGCACTTCGTGTACAAACTGGACAATCTCTTAGGAAGTATCAGGGTTTCGTACGAAAACTCATCTGTTACACCGGTATTCAATATTTTAATAACTTAGTACAACTCCGGACTTTTTTGGCGTTCAGATGCACAATTAATAACTTAGTACAACTTCAGACTTTTTTGCGTTCAGATGCACAATTCAAATCAACGTCATCAACTTTCAACCCTTTCTGACATAATTTGCTATTTTCGATGCATTTACTGATTTGTTTTCCGAGCTAAATTAATCACCGTGAAATTGAAAAGCACTACAAAATGAACTCTGAAAAGGTCAAAACTTGGCAAGGTATCATCATTTCACCCGCATTGCATGTGCAAAAAAGTAGAGAGGGTTACGGCAAAAACTGGATGCACTTCGTGCACAAACTGGACAATCTCTTAGGAAGTATCAGGGTTTCAGATGAGAACTCATCTGTTACACCTGCTATTCAATATTTTAATAACTTATTACAACTCCAGACTTTTTTTGCGTTAAGATGCACAATTCAAATCCACGTGTGATGCCCGGATAATTAAGCTACAGTAATTCTCTGCTAATGGTGCCACGTCACTTCAATTACTGTTGCTACTCTCACGTTAGTTCGAAATCAATTCAAATTCAAATTCAAAATCAAGCAAACAATAAAAGTTTTCAAATATTAAAACTAAAATGTTCGGAGTGAACCAAATATTTCATAGGTAATTATGGTGGAGAAACCACACTTTTATAAAATAGCTAAATGCTCTAAAGTAAATAAATAGTAGCTAAAACCAGTAATTAAATTCGTTTTATAATATATAAAATGTTAAACTAAATTGTTTGGGCGCCCAAGTTATTGTGGCATTAGAATAAGTAGTAATACAATTTTAGGAACTAATTTTATAATTTATAAAACTAACATGAATAGTAACAAAAAGGAAAAAAGGAAAATAATAAAAAGTTATAAAAAAAAAACAAAGCAAAAA
>NW_021311878.1:0-1136 GCF_002162155.2 Triticum dicoccoides
GGTTAAGACATTGACTATCTTGCCCGAAGGGTGAGTGAGTTGAACAGTCCTAGAGAAGCAATCAATTTGGGCATGATGAGCCGACATCCAGTCCATACCCAGAATGATATTAATATCTGAAGATTTAAGGGCTATCAAAGACGCGAGGAAAACAAGTCTGTCGACTTGGATTTCATTTCCATGGCTTACTCTAGAAGTTTGCCATTTGGATCCCGGAGTTTGAATTACCATAGAGGTTGGCATATCACCGAATGCGACGTTATGCAAACGAGCATAATTTTCGGATATAAAAGAATGAGAGGCTCCTGTATCGAAAAGAACAGATGCCGGGTGGCAATTAACAAGAAGCGTACCGAGAACGACGTTGGGATCCTCTTGAGCTTCTTCGGCAGAGATACAGTTGACATGGCCACGTGAGGCGGTGACCGGCTTGGCGTGGAATACTTTTCCTGTTGGCTTGCCACGGCCAACAGCTTTAGCAGACTGGTTGGGGTTGGTCTGGGGACACTCACGCATATAGTGGCCAGATTCCCCACACTTGAAACAAGTCACGGAACTGGTACGTGGAGGAGCATTATTGGTTGGACCCCCATAGGGCTTGGCTGGAACAGACTGTTGAACAGGGCGAGGCGCCTGGAAAGATGGCCTCGGTGTGAACCTGGGTGGTAGGGCGGTGTTGGGCACCCACACGCGGCGCTTCTGAGGACCAGCACCGGACGAGGAACCCATGTCACGGCCATGCTTGCATGTTGCGTCATAGTCAGTCTGACCAGTTTCAGCACTGATGGCTTTGTTGACAAGTTTCTGAAAAGATGTGCACTCATGCAGACGGAGGTCACGGCGAAGCTCAGGACTAAGGCCCTTACGGAACCTTGCTTGCTTCTTGGCGTCAGTAGAAACTTCCTCGGTTGCATATCGTGCGAGGTTACCAAACTCCCTGCTGTAAGCATCCACAGAAAGTCGGCCCTGAGTGAAACTGCAAAATTCCTCACGTTTACGGTCCATGAGACCCTCCGGAATGTGATGTTCACGGAAAGCCTCGCTGAATTCAGCCCAAGTAGTGACATGGCCCGCTGGGCGCATAGCTCCATAATTCTCCCACCATAGACTGGCGGGGCCTTCAAGATGATATGCAG
>NW_021311879.1:0-941 GCF_002162155.2 Triticum dicoccoides
AGCGTTTGGGTTTACACAGACTTATGGAGAAGCCTGCGTTTACAAGAAAGTGAGTGGGAGCTCTGTAGCATTTCTCATATTATATGTAGATGACATACTTTTGATGGGAAATGATATAGAACTCTTGGACAGCATCAAGGCCTACTTGAATAAAAGTTTTTCAATGAAGGACCTTGGAGAAGCTGCTTATATATTAGGCATCAAAATCTATAGAGATAGATCGAGACGCCTCATAGGTCTTTCACAAAGCACATACCTTGATAAGATATTGAAGAAGTTCAATATGGATCAATCCAAGAAGGGGTTCTTACCTGTGTTACAAGGTATGAAATTGAGCTCAGCTCAATGTCCGACCACGGCAGAAGATATAGAAGAGATGAGCGTCATCCCCTATGCCTCAGCCATAGGTTCTATTATGTATGCCATGCTGTGTACCAGACCTGATGTTAACCTTGCCATCAGTTTGGTAGGAAGGTACCAAAGTAATCCCGGCAAGGAACACTGGACAGCGGTCAAGAATATCCTGAAGTACCTGAAAAAGGACTAAGGAAATGTTTCTCGTTTATGGAGGTGACGAAGAGCTCGTCGTAAAGGGTTACGTCGACGCTAGCTTCGACACAGATCTGGATGACTCTAAGTCACAAACCGGATACGTGTATATTTTGAATGGTGGGGCAGTAAGCTGGTGCAGTTGCAAGCAAAGCGTCGTGGCGGGATCTACATGTGAAGCGGAGTACATGGCAGCCTCGGAGGCAGCACATGAAGCAATATGGGTGAAAGAGTTCATCACCGACCTAGGAGTCATACCCAATGCGTCGGGGCCGATCAAGCTCTTCTGTGACAACACTGGAGCTATTGCACTTGCCAAGGAGCCCAGGTTTCACAAGAAGACAAGGCACATCAAGCGTCGCTTCAACTCCATTCGTGAAAATGTTCAAGAT
>NW_021311880.1:0-1446 GCF_002162155.2 Triticum dicoccoides
TCTTGCCATGGGGCCGACTTGGCGCCGGCACGACTGGCGGTGTTGTCTTTGGGGTGGTGTCCCCCGCCCCCAAACGAATCTGGCTCTTCGGCCAAAGCAGGGGCCAGCTCAGGCAGGCGCTGAGGGTCATCACGTCATCATCGTCGGCCCCGACGGGTCGAATCGGAGGTAACAAGTCGTCGCAGCCTGGCAGCACCCGAACCAGTTGAACCCTAAACAAGTTGGGTGGCATCTGGGTACCGTGGAACAAGGGGTTGCCCGGTTGAACGATTTTGCCCTTGGCGACATCGACCAACTCGTTGTTCACGAAGTGGAGGAGAGTGCACGGAACGTCGGCGGCACCCTGCGAAAACATGTAGGGCGTCAGGGATGCCCAGTCAAAGGCAAGGAGATGAAGTCCTCGGCCGAGAGAGGCTTAATTAGTTACCGTGATGATGGCGTCGAGCTCGGCTAATGTCGAGGCACCACCAACGGCGGGCGTGCAGTTGGCGGAGCGGCCGCTTGCTGAAGAGGTGCCGGCCGGCGTACACCCGGGTGCATTAAGCTCCCGTGCCGGCGTCGGAGACACCAATGCCGCCTCCGCCGGAGGCACCAATGGCCCCGCCATCGCATTATGTGAGTTGCTGGCCGTGAAGCTAGGAATCGGGGGCGGCCCCTGTTGGCCGCCCGCAATCCACGCACTCAACCCCGAGATCAAGGTAGGCACAAGGGCGGTGATCGTCGCTCCGAGTCGTTGTTCCACTTGCTCTTGGACAATCTCCGGAATCTGCGCCACCTGTGCCTTGAGTTCTTGAACCTCTCGCGCCTGGCTTTCCGAGCTGGTCTTTTTCTCCTTCCGCACACCAACGGTATAGTATGACCCCCATTTTGTCGACAAGCCTTTGCCGGCCACACGACCAGCTGACGTCGGCTTACTGAGCTTATCCTTGTTCTTCATTATATTCAACCCCCTATTTAGAGTGGTGTCCCAAGGGTTGCTCTGATTCGACCCCGCGCTACTGCTTTCAGTCGCCTGCGGAAGGAATGTGAACCATTTAGAAATTCGGCTTCATTAATTAGAATGCAACCATATGGAGCTAATTACGCGGGGGTGTATTCCTTACCAGAACAAGCTCAAGCCGCCTGGTCTTCGGATCCGTGGTAAGCTCCTTTGTTTTCGGGTCCTTCTTGTACCGGGCCCTGACAAAGTTCCTGGTCTGCTTGTCACCGTATTTATCGAAGAGGGGCGGTAGGCCTTGCTCGGCACGGTCCGCCTCCTCCTTGTCCCATATAGGCTCCGCCACTCTGTAACCGCCGGGACCGAGTGTGTGTTCCCCTATGTTCAGCTCCCGCATTTGTTTCCCCCACTCACTTGATTGGGAGCTTGCGGTGCTCGAGCAATTGATCTTGAAGTCGTTGTAGTCATCTTCGGTGATCGAAGGATTTTTCTCCTTGATCTTCTCATAA
>NW_021311881.1:0-1306 GCF_002162155.2 Triticum dicoccoides
AACCGTTCCGATTGCTAGAAGACCTTATAAGATGGCACCCCTAGAACTAGCCGAACTTAAGAAACAACTCGATGAGTCCTTGAAAAAGGGTTTCATCCGACCTAGCTCTTCTCCGTGGGCTTGCCCCGTCCTATTCGTCAAGAAGAAGGATGGTACGGACCGGATGGTTGTAGATTACCGACCTGTCAATTTGGTCACAATCAAGAACAAATATCCGCTTCCCAGGATCAACGACCTGTATGATCAGCTCGCTGGATCCTCAGTCTTCTCCAAGATGGATTTGAGGTTGGGCTACCATCAAATCAAAATCAGAAACGGGGACATTCCTAAAACGGCCTTTGTTACTCGTTATGGCCAATACGAGTACACCGTCATGTCCTTCGGATTAACCAACGCTCCAGCCACCTTTTCTCGGTTAATGAACTCAATCTTCATGGAGTATTTGGATAAATTCGTCGTGGTTTACCTCGAAGATATACTCATCTACTCCAAGAACGAGGAAGAACATGCCGAACATCTAAGGCTAGTGTTGCAGAAACTTCGAGAGCATCGCCTTTATGCCAAATTTTCTAAATGTGAATTCTGGTTGTCAGAAGTGACCTATTTGGGTCATGTAATATCTGGTAAAGGTATTGCTGTTAACCCTGAGCGAGTTCAAGCCGTCCTTAATTGGACTCCACCTGAATCGGTCAAGCAAGTTCGGAGTTTTCTGGGCTTAGCGAGCTATTGTCGTCGCTTTGTCGAGAACTTCTCCAAAGTTGCCAAACCTCTAACCGAACTCCTCAAGAGAGATAAGAAGTTCGAGTGGACTCCACAATGTGAGCATAGCTTTCAGGAACTGAAAAGACGCCTGACCTCTGCTCCCGTACTGGTACCGCCAGACTTCTCCAAGGACTTTGTTATCTACTGCGACGCCTCGCGACAAGGACTAGGTTGCATTCTCATGCAAGATCGACACGTAATTGCCTACGCTTCACGGCAATTGCACCCACATGAGGAGAATTATCCCACTCATGATCTAGAGCTTGCAGCCGTAGTCTATGCACTTAAAACCTGGCGACATTACCTCCTCGGTAACCGTTGCGAAATATTCACTGATCACCAAAGCCTGAAGTACATTTTCACCCAACCGGATCTAAATCTCAGGCAAAGACGTTGGGTTGAATTGATCACAGACTTCGACTTAGGAATAACCTACACCCCAGGGAAAGCCAACGTCATGGCTGATGCGCTAAGTCGTAAATCTTATTGTAACAATCTGATGCTACAACAAAGTCAACCGCTTCTCCATGAGGAATTTCGGAAG
>NW_021311882.1:0-523 GCF_002162155.2 Triticum dicoccoides
TGAACCCTGGGGTGCGTTTACGTGTCGCTCGTCAACACTCGTGGTTTTTGTTGATTCTGACCCGTTTCCTGGACTATTATTCACCGTTTTGGGGTCACAAAGTGATTTCCATGCTTGTTGAACTCCAAGGTGCGCTTATGTGTCGGTCATCAACACTCATAGTTTTGGCCGATTCTGGCCTGTTTCGTGGATTATTACTCACTGTTTTGGGGGCCCAAAGTGATTTTCCATGATTAACGAACCCTGAGGTGCATTTACGTATTGGTTATCAACACTCGTGGTTTTTGTCGATTCTGACCCGTTTCGTGGACTATTACTCACCGTTTTGGGGCCCCGAAGTGATTTCCATACTTGTTCAACAACAAGGTGCGCTTACGTGTCGGTCATCAACACTGACAATTTTGGCCAATTCTGGCTCGTTTCATGGACTATTACTCACTGTTTTGGGGTCCCGGAGTGACTTCCACGATTAACGAACCCTAGGGTGCGTTTACGTGTCGGTCATCAACACTCGCGGTTTTTG
>NW_021311883.1:0-1688 GCF_002162155.2 Triticum dicoccoides
GTTGGCATGGTATCGTAATTTCACCCACATAGCATGTGCATGTACAAAACAGACAATGGTAGCATGTTCGTGTGTTACAAAGTTGGCATGGTATCATCATAATAGTTGCGGGAGAAAGTCTTCACTTTTTCTTCGCTTGTGTCATTTGCTTATTGCGTCGTAACCATGGATAATCTTCATTATTTATCAGGATGCTTGGGTCAGCCTTGACATTGAAGGGAGGAATTTCATGAAACTTTTCATAATCTTCAGACATGTCTGTCTTGCCGTCCACTCCCAGGATGTCCCTTTTTCCTGAAAGAACTATGTGGCGCTTTGGCTCATCGTATGATGTATTCGCTTCCTTATCTTTTCTTTTTCTCGGTTTGGTAGACATGTCCTTCACATAGATAACCTGTGCTACATCATTGTCTAGGACGAACGGTTCATCAGTGTACCCAAGATTTTTCAGATCCACTGTTGTCATTCCGTACTGTGGGTCTACCTGTACCCCGCTGCCTAACAGATTGACCCATTGGCACTTAAACAAAGGGACCTTAAAATCAGGTCCGTAGTCAAGTTCCCATATGTCCACTATGTAACCATAATATGTGTCATTTCCGCTCTCGGTTGCTGCATCAAAGCGGATACCGCTGTTTTGGTTGGTGCTCTTTTGATCTTGGGCGATCATGTAAAATGTATTCCCATTTATCTCATATCCTTTGTAAGTCAATACAGTCAAAGATGGTCCCCTGGACAACAAGTACAACTCATCACAAACAGTGTTGTCACCTCTAAGACGTGTTTCCAACCAACTGCTGAATGTCCTGATGTGTTCACATGTAATCCAGTCATCGCACTGCTCCGGGTGTTTGGAGCGCAGACTGTTCTTGTGTTCATCGACATACGGGGTCACCAAGGTAGAGTTCTGTAGAACTGTGTAGTGTGCTTGAGACCTAGAATATCCGTCCCTGCATATTATTGAGTCTCTTCCAAGAGTGCCTTTTCCAGTCAGTCTCCCCTCATACCGCGATTTAGGGAGACCTATCTTCTTAAGGCCAGGAATGAAGTCAACACAAAACCCGATAACATCCTCTGTTTGATGGCCCATGGAGATGCTTCCTTCTGGCCTAGCGCGGTTACGGACATATTTCTTTAGGACTCCCATGAACCTCTCAAAGGGGAACATATTGTGTAGAAATATGGGCCCCAGGATGACAATCTCGTCGACTAGATGAACTAGGACATGCGTCATGATATTGAAGAAGGATGGTGGGAACATCACTCCTTAACCTTGGTACGATTTCTAGATCGATCACCTTCTGAGAGATTGCATTGAGGAATGCACATAGCTTCACAATGGCTAATCGGACGTTTTCCGGTAGAAGCCCCCTCAATGCAGCCGGAAGCAGTTGCGTCATAATCACGTGGCAGTCATGAGACTTTAGGTTCTGAAACTTTTTCTCTGGCATATTTATTATTCCCTTTATATTCGACGAGAAGCCAGTCGTGACCTTCATACTGAGCAGGCATTCAAAGAAGATTTCTTTCTCTTCTTTCGTAAGAGCGTAGCTGGCAGGACCTTTATACTGCTTCGGAGGCATGCCGTCTTTTTCATGCAAACGTTGCAGGTCCTCCCGTGCCTCAAGTGTATCTTTTGTCTTTCCATACACGCCAAAGAATCCTAGCAGGTTCATGCAAAGGTTCTT
>NW_021311884.1:0-1688 GCF_002162155.2 Triticum dicoccoides
GTTGGCATGGTATCGTAATTTCACCCACATAGCATGTGCATGTACAAAACAGACAATGGTAGCATGTTCGTGTGTTACAAAGTTGGCATGGTATCATCATAATAGTTGCGGGAGAAAGTCTTCACTTTTTCTTCGCTTGTGTCATTTGCTTATTGCGTCGTAACCATGGATAATCTTCATTATTTATCAGGATGCTTGGGTCAGCCTTGACATTGAAGGGAGGAATTTCATGAAACTTTTCATAATCTTCAGACATGTCTGTCTTGCCGTCCACTCCCAGGATGTCCCTTTTTCCTGAAAGAACTATGTGGCGCTTTGGCTCATCGTATGATGTATTCGCTTCCTTATCTTTTCTTTTTCTCGGTTTGGTAGACATGTCCTTCACATAGATAACCTGTGCTACATCATTGTCTAGGACGAACGGTTCATCAGTGTACCCAAGATTTTTCAGATCCACTGTTGTCATTCCGTACTGTGGGTCTACCTGTACCCCGCTGCCTAACAGATTGACCCATTTGCACTGAAACAAAGGGACCTTAAAATCAGGTCCGTAGTCAAGTTCCCATATGTCCACTATGTAACCATAATATGTGTCATTTCCGCTCTCGGTTGCTGCATCAAAGCGGATACCGCTGTTTTGGTTGGTGCTCTTTTGATCTTGGGCGATCATGTAAAATGTATTCCCATTTATCTCATATCCTTTGTAAGTCAATACAGTCAAAGATGGTCCCCTGGACAACAAGTAAAACTCATCACAAACAGTGTTGTCACCTCTAAGACGTGTTTCCAACCAACTGCTGAATGTCCTGATGTGTTCACATGTAATCCAGTCATCGCACTGCTCCGGGTGTTTGGAGCGCAGACTGTTCTTGTGTTCATCGACATACGGGGTCACCAAGGTAGAGTTCTGTAGAACTGTGTAGTGTGCTTGAGACCTAGAATATCCGTCCCTGCATATTATTGAGTCTCTTCCAAGAGTGCCTTTTCCAGTCAGTCTCCCCTCATACCGCGATTTAGGGAGACCTATCTTCTTAAGGCCAGGAATGAAGTCAACACAAAACCCGATAACATCCTCTGTTTGATGGCCCATGGAGATGCTTCCTTCTGGCCTAGCGCGGTTACGGACATATTTCTTTAGGACTCCCATGAACCTCTCAAAGGGGAACATATTGTGTAGAAATATGGGCCCCAGGATGACAATCTCGTCGACTAGATGAACTAGGACATGCGTCATGATATTGAAGAAGGATGGTGGGAACATCACTCCTTAACCTTGGTACGATTTCTAGATCGATCACCTTCTGAGAGATTGCATTGAGGAATGCACATAGCTTCACAATGGCTAATCGGACGTTTTCCGGTAGAAGCCCCCTCAATGCAGCCGGAAGCAGTTGCGTCATAATCACGTGGCAGTCATGAGACTTTAGGTTCTGAAACTTTTTCTCTGGCATATTTATTATTCCCTTTATATTCGACGAGAAGCCAGTCGTGACCTTCATACTGAGCAGGCATTCAAAGAAGATTTCTTTCTCTTCTTTCGTAAGAGCGTAGCTGGCAGGACCTTTATACTGCTTCGGAGGCATGCCGTCTTTTTCATGCAAACGTTGCAGGTCCTCCCGTGCCTCAAGTGTATCTTTTGTCTTTCCATACACGCCAAAGAATCCTAGCAGGTTCATGCAAAGGTTCTT
>NW_021311885.1:0-952 GCF_002162155.2 Triticum dicoccoides
TGGGAAAGGGAGGATCGTCTTCGACTCGAGTATCCCGCCTTCTTCCCGGAGGAACCCAAATCTCGGGACGAGATTCTTTTGAGTGGGGGTGAGTTGTCACACCCTAGCTAGTCATGCATTAGAGTGTTGCATCATGTTTACTCTTTCATCAGAAACTTGAAATGGGGATCTGTGAAACCCTCAGAACCATTTTGAAAATGACCTAAATAAAAATTTCTCCAAAAGGGTCCAAGAAAATGCTCATGTTGCTCTCTGAAAATATTGGACAGAGATAAAAATCAAACCAATATTTTTAGTGGCTCATGGACATTTATTTTGGGCATTTGGAATAAATGCATAAATATTTGCATTGGAAATATATTAATTATATATATTAATATATGCCCAAATATTATGCCAATTATAAAAGAGCTCTGGAATATTATAAATAGCTCCTGCAAAAATTGGCATAAGTTAAATAAATGATTTAACATATTATTTAAATCAAAACAAATGTCAGAAATTAAAAAACAGAAAAATATATAACAGGAGGAGCTTACCTGGGCTCCTCCACTGTGCGGCCCAGCCAGCTGGCTGGCCCAGCCGGCAGCCGGCCCAGCCCACCTCCCTCCTCTGTCGTCTTCGTCCCGATAGAGGGAGGGGAGTGTGGCCGGCGCGCGCGCGCGCCACCGCGCCACGCCACCTGCTCGCCTGCTTGCCTGGCCTCCCCTCCTCGCTCGACGCCCTGGACGACGCCACGCCCTCCCCCCTGCTCTCTCTCACTCTCCCCCGGCTCTCCCCTCCTCTCCCTCGCTCTCTCTCTCGCCCGGCCGAACACCACCGTCGCCGCCGTTCGCCTTAGCCGCTGTCTCCGACCACCCCTCGCTCCCCCGACTAGCTCAGGAGCTCCGCCTCGACTCCCTCTTCCTCCCCACCGCTCCACAGCTCCCCGGAAGCCCTGCATCGCCGCCAC
>NW_021311886.1:0-1228 GCF_002162155.2 Triticum dicoccoides
GTATGAGATGATCATGTTTTGTAACCAAGTTATCGGCAACTGGCAGGAGCCATATGGTTGTCGCTTTATTGTATGCAATGCAATCGCGATGTAATGCTTTACTTTATTACTAAACGGTAGTGATAGTCGTGGAAGCATAAGATTGGCGAGACGACAACGATGCTACGATGGAGATCAAGGTGTCGCGCCGGTGACGATGGTGATCATGACGGTGCTTCGGAGATGGAGATCACAAGCACAAGATGATGATGGCCATATCATATCACTTATATTGATTGCATATGATGTTTATCTTTTTATGCATCTTATCTTGCTTTGTTTGACGGTAGCATTATAAGATGATCTCTCACTAAATTATCAAGAAGTGTTCTCCCTGAGTATGCACCGTTGCGAAAGTTCTTCGTGCTGAGACACCACGTGATGATCGGGTGTGATAGGCTCTACGTTCAAATACAACGGGTGCAAAACAGTTGCGCACGCGGAATACTCAGGTTATACTTGACGAGCCAAGCATATACAGATATGGCCTCGGAACACGGAGACCGAAAGGTTGAGCGTGAATCATATAGTAGATATGATCAACATAGTGATGTTCACCAATGAAACTGCTCCATCTCACGTGATGATCGGACATGGTTTAGTTGATTTGGATCACGTGATCACTTAGATGATTAGAGGGATGTCTATCTAAGTGGGAGTTCTTAAGTAATATGATTAATTGAACTTTAATTTATCATGAACTTAGTCCTGGTAGTATTAGCATATCTATGTTGTAGATCAATAGCTTGCGTTGTTGCTTTCATATGCTTATTTTGATATGTTCCTAGAGAAAATTGTGTTGAAAGATGTTAGTAGCAATGATGCGGATTGGATCCGTGATCTGAGGTTTATCCTCATTGCTGCACAGAAGAATTATGTCCTTGATGCACCGCTAGGCGACAGACCTATTGCAGGAGCAGATGCAGACGTTATGAACGTTTGGCTAGCTCAATATGATGACTACTTGATAGTTTAAGTGCACCATGCTTAACGGCTTAGAATCGGGACTTCAAAGACGTTTTGAACGTCATGGACCATATGAGATGTTCCAGGAGTTGAAGTTAATGTTTCAAGCAAATACCCGAGTTGAGAGATATGAAATCTCCAACAAGTTCTATAGCTAAAAGATGGAGGAGAATCGCTCAACTAGTGAGCATGTGCTCAGATTGTCTGGGTACTACAATCGCTT
>NW_021311887.1:0-904 GCF_002162155.2 Triticum dicoccoides
GGATTTGCAGAAAGGTATGTAGCACCGATGTTATCACACCAAAGAACAGGAGGCTGTGATTGGGGTATACTTAACTCCTGAAGCAAGGACTGTACCCAGATGATCTCTGATGTGGCATTGGCCACAGCCTTATACTCAGCCTCAGTACTGCTACGCGAGACAGTAGCCTGTTTCTGAGCACTCCAGGCAATCAGGTTAGAGCCAAAGAAGACAGCATAACCCCCCGTGGATCGCCTGTCATCCGGATTGCCAGCCCAGTCTGCATCAGAATATGCTGAAAGACAACCAGAGTCAGACGGCCGAATATGCAAACCATGAGCCACCGTGAAACGAATATAGCACAAAATCCGCTTAACAGCAGACCAATGAGTGTCACGGGGTGACTGCAGATACTGGCAGACTCGGTTAACAGCATAGGAAATGTCTGGTCGCGTGATCGTCAAGTACTGGAGCCCACCAACAATACTCCTGTACTCTGTCGCATCAAAAGAAGAAAGAAGCACACCATCAACAGCATTGAGCTTATCAGTGGTAGACATGGGTGTAGTCGTCGGTTTGCACTTAAGCATCCCAGCTCGCTGCAACAAATCCAGAGAGTACTTCTTCTGCGTCATAACAAGGCCAGCATCACGAGAAGTAACCTCCACACCAAGAAAGTAATGAAGCTTCCCAAGGTCCTTGACCGCAAAATCAGCACCAAGTGAGCGAACAAGCGCAGTAGCAGCCGACTGAGAGGAGCTGACCAAAATGATATCATCTACATAGACCAACAAGTACATAGTAACCTCAGGCCTTTGAAGAAGAAACAATGAGGAGTCAGCAGTTGATGATGCAAAACCATGAGCACGAAGAGCCATTGCAAGACGAGCATGCCAAGCACGAGGAGCCTGCTTCAGACCATAAA
>NW_021311888.1:0-517 GCF_002162155.2 Triticum dicoccoides
GCCCCGCCCCGCCCTGCCGCCCCGACGCCGTCGCCGCCCCGCGCCGCACCTCGCCGTCGCCGTCGCCGTCGCCGTCGACCTCGCCGTGAGCAACTTTTTATGATTTTTGTTAGATTTTTTTAAATTTTTTTGTAGTTTATAGATTTTTTTGTTAGATTAGATGTGTAGTAATTTAGATATGTAGTTTATAGATTTTTTTGTAGTTTATAGATTTTTTTGGTGATATTATTGTTGAATATGCATGTTTGGTGATATTATTGTTAATACATTTTTTTGGTGATATTTAGATTGTGTTAGTAAGTACTAATTTATTTTTTTGGTAATATAATTAGTTAGAAAAATATTAGTTAGTTAGAAAAATACTAGTTTATTTTTAGTAAGTACTATTTTATTTTATATATAGTAAGTGCTTCATATATAGTTTGTAGTAAGTGCTACTTTATTTATTTATAGTAAGTGCTACTTTATTTATTTATAGTAAGTGCTACTTTGTTTTTAGTAAGTACTACTTTATTTA
>NW_021311889.1:0-1014 GCF_002162155.2 Triticum dicoccoides
CGTTCCGCCTGGCCCCCCCCGCTGCTTGCCGCCTTGGGGCTCCGACCCTCGCCGGTCTCGCTGTCGTCGCCCGGTCCGGCGCCTCGCCTCGCCCAGCCTGCTTCACCGCCGCTGGCTGGACCGGCCCCCGCCGCGCCGCTGGTTTCGTCCGAGGCCAGCGGCCGTGCTCGTTTCATCGGGCGCTCGTGGCCATGCCCCTGCGCCCGAAACCCAGTGCCTGTTAAGCCCCCTGCCTATGACAAAGGGGCCCCACGCCCCTGAGAACGAAAATTTTAAAAGAAGATTTATTAAAAATAATATATAAAATAAATAAAATAAATAAATAGATAATAATAATTTAATTAATTAATTAATTAAGGAATTAATTAAGTTAACTAATCATAATTACATTAACCTAACTAACTAATTAGTTTAATTAAACAGTAGTTAGATTAGTTAAACACTAATTAGCCTAAACAGTCTATGACCAGTGGGTCCCACATGTCAGTTTGACCAGTCAACACCCCTGTTGACTGCTGACGTCATGCTGACGTCAGCAAACACTATTCTGGATAATGTTAATTTAAATAATTAATTAAAATCAGAAAATGATTTAAATCTTTAGAAAATCATATCTTTTAATCCGTAACTCGGATGAAAATATTTTCAACATGAAAGTTGCTCAGAACGACGAGACGAATCCGGATACGCGGTCCGTTCGTCCGCCACACACCCCTCTAACCTATCGAACCCGCAACTTTCCCCCTCCGGCTCCTCTGCCCGAAAACACGAAACACCGGGAATACTTTCTCGGATGTTTTCCCCCCTTCACCGGTATCACCTACTACCGCGTTAGGGCACACCGAACACCGCGTATTGCCTTGTTATATTTTGTGATGCTTTGTTTGCTCTGTATTCATTATTTCTTCCCCCTCTTCTCTCCGGTAGACTACGAGACCGACGCTGCTGCTGCCCAGTTCGACTACGGAGTTGACGACCCCTCTCTCTTGCCAGAGCAACCAGGCAAGCCCCCCC
>NW_021311890.1:0-838 GCF_002162155.2 Triticum dicoccoides
CCCCCCTAGATGGGTTCTAGAGGGGCCGGCCCCCTTCTCCCTTCCCCCTATAAATAGAGGGGTGAGGGGAGGGCAGCCGCACCACCCTCCAAGGCGCAGCCCTCCCCTCCCCAACACCTCTCCTCCTCCGTTGTGTGCTTGGCGAAGCCCTGTCGGAGTACTGCCTCTCCACCATCACCACGCCGTCGTGCTGCCGGTGGAGCTGTCTTCCTCAACCTCTCCTCCCCCCTTGCTGGATCAAGAAGGAGGAGACGTCTCCCGTCCTGTACGTGTGTTGAACGCGGAGGTGCTGTCCGTTCAGCACTTGGTCATCGGTGATTCGAATCACGTCAAGTACGACTCCATCATCACCTTGCAAGCTTCCGCACGTGATCTACTAGTGGTATGTAGATGCAAACTCTCTCCCTTGACTCGTTGCTTAGATGAACTCATAGATGGATCTTGGTGAAACCGTAGGAAAAATTTTAATTTTCTGCAACGTTCCCCAACAGTGGCATCATGAGCTAGGTCTATGCGTAGTTCTCTTTGCACGAGTAGAACACAATTTTGTTGTGGGCGTGGATTTTGTCATCTTACTTGCCTCTACTAGTCTTTTCTTGCTTCGGCGGTATTGTGGGATGAAGCGGCCCGGACCAACCTTACACGTACGCTTACGTGAGACCGGTTCCACCGACTAACATGCACTAGTTGCATAAGGTGGCTGGCGGGTGTCTGTCTCTCCCACTTTAGTTGGAGCGGATTCGATGAAAAGGGCCCTTATGAAGGGTAAATAGAAGTTGACAAAATCACGTTGTGGTTATTCGTAGGTAAGAAAACGTTCTTGCTAGAACCCAATTGC
>NW_021311891.1:0-731 GCF_002162155.2 Triticum dicoccoides
CGACTAATTTTTTTTTTTGACTGCCCGGACCCAAAAACTGGAAACGGGTCAAAAAAAACTTCCTATAATGGCACCTGTCTCAAAACACTCAGAAACACCTAAAAATAGGATAGCCAGAAATTTTTTCGAAAAATGCGTTTTCGAAAAATTTTGGGCCTAAACGGAGCGTGGCTACCCGACTCTTTTTTTTTTCTTTTTTTTTCCGAAACCTACTCCGGCAAGGAAACATGAATCGGAAACTAGATGGATCTCGAAAACAACCCTAATAAGCAAGGAACTCGGATTGGTGGTGGATATATGGTGGTGGTATATGGCAGCGGTGGTGGTAGCGGTGGTAGTATATGGATATGGATCGGTGGTGGTATATGGACACGGATTGGTGGTGGTATACGGATACGGATTCGGAGCGGTGGCGGATAAGCGGTGGTGGTAGATGGCAGGGGCGATGATGATGGTGCGGCGGCGGCGTGACAACTTATGACCAGAACTCGAAACTCTAAAAGACTAGACTCTAAGACCAGCAACTAGACACGACGATGCAACCGCAAATTCAACAAAGCAAAACCCTAAAAAGATTATGCAAGGCTCAGATTGGTTCGGAGATGATGAACTAACCCTAATTTTTTTTGTGGCTTTTTCGTGGACTGTAGGTATGAAGAACAGACTCGATCTAAACTACGAAAAACTGTAAAATCTCACCGAGCAACCTGGAAATCTGATACCACTTGATA
>NW_021311892.1:0-1653 GCF_002162155.2 Triticum dicoccoides
AAACTGCTTTTTAGTACTACTTGTCACCCCCAAACTGATGGCCAAACTGAAGTACTCAATAGAACATTGTCTACTATGCTTAGGGCTGTTTTGAAGAGTAATAAGAAAATGTGGGAGGAATGCTTGCCTCATATTGAATTTGCTTATAATCGTTCATTGCATTCTACTACTAAGATGTGCCCTTTTTGAAGTTGTGTATGGTTTCCTACCTCGCGCACCTATTGATTTGTTGCCTCTTCCATCTTCGGAGAAGGTTAATTTTGATGCTAAACAACGTGCTGAATTGATTTTAAAAATGCATGAGTTAACTAAGTAAAACATTGAGCGTATGAATGCCAAATATAAACTTGCTGGAGATAAGGGTAGAAAACATGTTGTGTTTGCACCTGGAGATCTTGTTTGGTTACATTTGCGTAAGGATAGATTTCCTGATTTGCGCAAATCAAAGCTCATGCCACGGGCTGATGGTCCCTTTAAGGTGTTAGAGAAAATAAATGATAATGCATATAAACTTGAGCTGCCTGCAGATTTTGGGGTTAGTCCCACTTTTAACATTGCAGATTTGAAGCCTTATTTGGGTGAGGAAGATGAACTTCCGTCAAGGACGACTTCATTTCAAGAAGGGGAGGATAATGAGGACATCAATACAATTGTTACACCCACTTGCCCTGCTGCTATACATACTGGACCAATTACTAGAGCTCGCGCACGCCAACTAAATTACCAGGTACTTTTGTTTCTTGGTAATGATTCTAATGTTCATGAGAATATGATGCTGCCTAAATTGGATACATTTTTTTTGCTTACAAATAAAGGGCCTATGATAGAGGCGAGGGTCCCGATCTTTCGATGAGATGATAACTATCGATTTGGTGGAGACGACTTTGACGATCCGACTACAAACGTGCACGACGTTGCGCCTTAGCAATCGCTAAACCAATCTCCTGAGGTTACTGACGACGCCGGAAGCACGGTCAGCCTGACCACGAAGGTCTATTCCTGCAAGCAATCGAAGAACGAGCAAGAATATGATAAAGCAATCTGAATATTGCAAATATATATGAGGTATTGATAATGGTGGGGATCCGGAAGCGGTCTTGGTCTGGTCGTTGGACACAAACGAAGTACACGAAGTTGCAATGGCTAACTTTTAACTAAACAAATCCCAAGGAAAAGCTACTTTATGGATCTACTTATATAGGAGCAAGGGGTGGTGGCCAAGGAGGTGGGAGGACGTCCCAAGGCAGCCTAAAACTAAATCTAGGTCGTACAAGGCCAATGGGCCCAAGTGGAGGTGATGTAACACCTTTGGACTTGTAGTTTGACTCGGATTCTGCTGCAGCATCAGATTGTTTCGTCCACAACTCAACGCTCCGGACGAATTTGAAGGTGATTCCAATTGGGTTGGAAAGTGCACGAAATCTAGTTTCCAACAAAAAAAGAATCACCCAATTCGGAGTCCGTATGAAAAACTTGTGTGCGTTTTGAGTCAGGTATGTCTGTGCAGTCCGAATCTGAATCCAGAACGTGAGAGACTTGGACTCTATCTTCTCTTGGGCCAAAAGTGACGTGAGAGAACTTTTTGGACAGCAAATAAACATCTCTTTCTTCCTTATCTTCATATGTGGATTGTACAAATGTCCCATACACCTG
>NW_021311893.1:0-940 GCF_002162155.2 Triticum dicoccoides
TGAGCAAAGCGGTAACATAGCCAATCAACGGTTTGCTAGGACAATGGTGGGTTAGGGGTTCAACATGGCAATTGGGAGGCTGACAAGCAAAAGGTAGGCATCGTAGCAGTGGCAAAGCAAAAGAGCGAGCAAAGCTAGCATAGCAAAGATAGTAGTGATTTCGAGGGTATGATCATCTTGCCTGCACAGTTGTCAGAGTTGACTGGATCCTCACAAGCAAACTCAACGGGCTCCTCGGTAGCGAACTCGTCTCCCGGCTCTACCCAACAAGACAAACAAGCAACAAGGATACAATCAACCACGGGCAAGACCAAGCAATAAGATGAAATGACGATATGCTATGCGGGATGCGATGCGGGATGCAAAATGCAAGATATGACAGGAAATGCATGAACCTGGCATCAACATGGAAAACCAAGTGTGCCACTGGATAGAGGGGATGAAATCGCTTGAAAATGATGTAAAGATCATTGGAATCGGAGTTACGTTTAGAAATGGCAAGCGTTTTAAGATATGACACCGGTCTGCGATTTACAGCAAGTAGGCATCTAAATGCAACGAAATGAACATGCTACAGCCACCAAACATGAAAACAAAATACATGGCAGTGAAGTACACAAGATGGTTGACAAAACACTAGCACTGAGCCATAGGCAAATTCATCCATTAAGAGGTTCAAACAAGCATGGCTAAAACGCAAATGCAAAACAGATTTCAGACTTAGTGAAATTAACACTAGTCTGAAATTTCAGATCACGATGCTCTCTTCGGAGCAGCAAAACAACATGATAGAAAACCTGAACATGACAAGTAAGAACATGGCATGGAGCTACTCAACAAGCTTAACAAAACACCCAAAGTGACCTGGGGCCAAAAGGGTTCACAAAATACTCTACCGAGCTCACGAACATCGCTCGAACACAATCAGTTTTCAGACTTA
>NW_021311894.1:0-1840 GCF_002162155.2 Triticum dicoccoides
CCCACCCCTACGGTCAGCGCTGCGCACGGCCTCCAGCATACTACAAACACCAGAAACTACTTGCAACTCCTGGACAGAGGACAAGGGTGATCAAGAAGCCGAGAGGGTCCATTGGTTTCGGGCCCAATGCGTGGTAGTAGCTGAATCATGGATCACAAACACAGAACTCAGTTCCTGAGGACGGCTGCAATGAGACAACCCACCATGTACTCCTACATGGCCTCTCACCGCTACCTTTACCAAAACGTGTTCACACACTTAGCTCACACACAGTAGGACATGTTCACACGCCTCTGATTCATCCCCGATGAATCAGACCTGACTCAACTCTAAGCAGTAGCAGGCATGACAAACAAGCAAGAATGAGTAGGCACAACAGGGCTCAAACAACTCCTACCCATGCTAGTGGGTTTCATCTATTTACTGTGGAATGACAGGTCATGCAAAGGATAAAGGGGCTCAGCTACCGCAGCAAATAACAGATGAATCGTTGTTGTCCTAATGCAGTAAAAGAGAGCAGGAGCGAGAGAGTGGGATTGTATCGGAATGAACAAGGGGGTTTTGCTTGCCTGGCACTTCTGAAGATAACATTGAGTCTTCATCAGTGTCAACGATCACATCATCGGTATCACGTCTATCAGAGGGGACAAATACCGGCAACACAGAAGGGAACACAATCAATGCAATGCACAATATGATGCATGATCATGACATGGCAAAATGAATGTGTGTTGGGCTAATGCAACTAAAACCAGATTAAATGGAGTTGGTTTGAATACAAGATTCAAATTTAAACTCCATATGTGATTATTTAAATGCCATTTATATGATTTGTGCTAAACAGCAGCTATAAGTTGTTCTAACATGCATGAAAATGGTACAGATGGATTCCTTGAATTTTTCTGATAATTTTTCATATATAATTTATTTCATTTGGAGTTACGGTTAATTTTCTATGATTTTTAGAAGTTTTAGGTATTTTCTGGAATTTTCTGGTTTATTTTAAATCCAGAAAATCATTTAATGCGTCAGCATGACATCACCTTGACGTCAGCAGGTCAACAGGGCGCCTCCAAGTCAAACCTGACCAGTGGGGTCCACTGGTCAGTGACCCAGGGCTGTTTAGCTCGCTGACAGGTGGGGTCAGGTCAACATCCACGTCATCATGGTCAACTCTGACGTGTGGGTCCACAGTGATTAGATAATATTAAACAAAAATTAAACTAGTGTTAGTTAGGGGCGTGGGCCCAGTAGTCAGTGAGAGGGGGGGGGTTAGTTAGTGGCATCATTAGCCACTAATTACGGTGCCACGTCGGCACGGCCGGAGTTAACCCGCCGGCGACCTAAACAACGACGGAGGCTCGCCGGACTTGAGCTACAGGCGGCGGCTGGACTCGCGGAGACCACCGGGGCATAGCCCGTGCTCTCCCGTATCCAAAGGAGCAGGAGGGTGGTGGCGGGGGCGCCGGAGTTCGTCGGAACGGAGCTCGCGGCGGCGCCGGAGTTCGGGTGGTAACGGGCGCGAGGCCCTGGTGGGGTTTTGGACAAGCTGAGTTGCGCATGGGCTTCCTGTGAGCCCCACGAGCTCAAAGCCGTGCTCGGACGCGACCGAGACAAGCCATGGCCGCGACGGCAACATGGCCGGCGGCAGCGAGCTCCGGTCGTAGGCAAAGTGGCAGCTGCGGTGTGCAAACGAGAGAACGGAGAGGGGGAAACAGCACAGGAGCTCACAGCGGTGCAGTGGTGGCCTCGGCGAGCTCGGGGAGGCACCGGAGCCGGCGAATTTGACGAAGATGGCCGGCGGGTCCGAGGTAGAAGACGACGGCGATGGCGGCGATGC
>NW_021311895.1:0-834 GCF_002162155.2 Triticum dicoccoides
GCAACTCACGTTGATAATATGGTGGAACCCAACGCGTACGCATAGCAGTTTTCAAAGCAGCCCAAGTAGTTGGAATAGGATATAATCTACAATGTTCAGACCACCAGACACATGCAAAACTAGTGAAAGCACAAACAGCAGCAGCAACCCGTCTCTCCTCGGGATATTGTAAACATGTAAAACGTTGTTCAGTTTCTAACTCCCAAGTAAGATATATATCAGGAACATATCTACCCTCAAATGGTGGAATATTCAATTTCAGTTTAGGAATATGGACATCATCTCGTACCTGAGGTGGTGGTGCAGGCCTACCATTACGAATATATACCTGAGGTCGACCTGGTGGTGGTGGTGCTGGTGGCTGCACGTAGTGCTGATTTTGATCAACCTCATCCTCATAATCGCCCGCATACTCATCATCCTCCTGGGTACTAATAGCAGCAGTAGCAGGAGCCAAAGAAGCACCAACAGCAGTAGCAGCGGCACCAGAATTTTGTCCTGGCTCAATAGGAACACGCTGTGCTCGTCCATACTGATTCGGAAGGGGGCGTAGTTGTTGTTGTTGCAGAGGTGCGGCAGGTGCAGCCGGTGGTGGAAGACGCGCAAGCAGTTCATTAAATCTGTTATCGAGCTTTGTTTCGAACGTCTTCTCAAGGCCAGTGATCTTCTCCATGGCCTCTTCAAAATTGTTCAGCACATCTTGCACCTGTTCAGTCATCATTTGCTGAAACTTATCATGAAGCTCCTTGTTCGATAAGTTCTCCCAGTCAATCTCGTCGGCTTGTGATCCTGGCATGGTTAGCAGCAATAGAAACACACAAGAATATGATCCTA
>NW_021311896.1:0-780 GCF_002162155.2 Triticum dicoccoides
ACAGTCGCCACATTTACCAGGATCGGGTACATAAATTATCAAGTCTGCGATGTGTGATCTTATTTGCATAAGAGTTATCGTGGTATGATTCAACAACTCCTCCCACCCTACCCCCGCCGATAAAGTTATCAGGATTAGGTACATAATTTATCATTTCTACGATGTGTGACTTATCATGTTATTTGCATAGAAATTACCGTGATATATTTCAATGACTCCTCCCCAACCCCAACCCCACCGAAAAAGTTACCAGGACTGGGTACATAATTTAATGTCAATGATGTGTGAGTTATCATATTATTTGCATAGAAGTTATCATGGTATGTTTCAACGACTCCCCCACTCTGGCCCCTCCAACAAAGTTATCAGGACTGGTACATGATTTATCATGTTTACGATGTGTGAGTTATCATGTTATTTGCATAGAAGTTACCGTCGTACGTTTCAACGACACCCCCACACCGACCCCTCCGACAAAGTTATCAGGTCTGCCTTGTATGAGTTATCATGTTATTTGCACATAAGTTACCGTGACATGTTTCAGCGACTTGCCTCATCCCCATCCTCGCCGACCAAGTTATCAGGACCGAGGTACATATAAGTTATCAGGTCCGCCATGTTTGAGTTATCATGTTATTTGCACAGAAGTGACCATGGCATGTTTCAGCGACTTGCCCCACCCCCACCCTCGCCGACCAAGCTATCAGGACCAGGGTACATAAGTTATCAGGTCCGCCATGTTTGAGTTATCATGTTATTTGCACAGAAGTTACCATGACA
>NW_021311897.1:0-1020 GCF_002162155.2 Triticum dicoccoides
AGTTGGATTATTTCCAACATGAAACATTTTAGTTTGGAGGTATTTGAGCATTTAAATATTTTATATAATTTTAAATGCCCAAATTCAAATATTTATGATTTAATTCAAAAACCCTGGGATGGCCTAGGAAAATGTGCACCATTTTTGGCAGAGGTTCTGAACCAAGACAAAAATGATGGGCATTTTAGAAGGGCATTTCAGGTTCATTGAAAAATTATTTTAGTAAACCCTAGTTGGTTTCAGAGGGGACTGGGGGTTCTGTCATCCCCATTTCAAGTTTCTGATGAAAGAGTAAACATGATGCAACACTCTAATGCATGACTAGCTAGGGTGTGACAACTCACCCCCACTCAAAAGAATCTCGTCCCGAGATTTGGGTTCCTCCGGGAAGAAGGCGGGGTACTCGAGTCGAAGACGGTCCTCCCTTTCCCAAGTTGCTTCATCCTCAGAATGGTGCGACCATTGAACCTTGAGAAACTTGATATTATGACGTCGGGTGGTACGTTCGGCCTGATCGAGGATACGAACGGGGTACTCTCGATATGTAAGATTATCTTGGAGATCAAGCGTTTCGTGGTCCACTTCACGGATAGGATCCGAGAAGCAACGCCTGAGTTGGGAAACGTGGAAGACATCGTGGACTCTGGAGAGATGCGGAGGTAGTTCCAACTGGTAGGCAACTTCTCCTCGTTTGGCGAGAATGCGAAAAGGTCCAATATAACGAGGAGCCAATTTGCCTTTGATACCGAAACGATGGGTTCCCTTCAGAGGGGTGACCCGAAGATAAGCCTTCTCGTCAACCTCGAAAGTCATAGCCTTATGTTTTCGGTCATATTGACTCTTTTGACGAGATTGGGCTGTTTTCAACTTTTCACGAACGATGCGAACTTGTTCTTCTGCTTCCTGAATCATATCCGGGCCAAAGAATTGTCTTTCCCCGGTCTCTGACCAGTTAAGGGGTGTTCGACACCGTCGTCCATAGA
Source organism: Triticum dicoccoides (assembly GCF_002162155.2). Lineage (NCBI taxonomy): Eukaryota > Viridiplantae > Streptophyta > Magnoliopsida > Poales > Poaceae > Triticum > Triticum dicoccoides. The sequence continues at coordinate 984 of NW_021311897.1, forward strand.
GAACTTCAAAAGGGGCTTTACCCAAGCTAGATTGATA
>NW_021311898.1:0-1318 GCF_002162155.2 Triticum dicoccoides
AAAAGGGCTATAGATGGAAATGACACTAATGGCGCACCAGACAAGTGGTGCGCCATTAGTATATACTAATGGCGCACCACCCTCTGATGCGCCATTAGTGTTGAAACTACTAATGGCGCACCCTGACCACGGTGCGCCATTAGTACCAATTTTTTTTTTGAACTAGTGCGCCTGTCCAAACATACTAATGGCGCATCCCCTGGTGGTGCGCCATTACTAGTTGTAACTAGTAATGGCGCACCATCCAGGAGGTGCGCCACTAATGTTATTTTTTTATTATTGCTTTTATTCCTTTTTTTGCAAAAGTTCTAATGGCGCACCGCCAGGGGGTGCGCCATTAGTAACCTGGATTACTAATGGCGCATTTGTTGCTGGTGCGCCATTAGTAAGTGGGCAGCAACAAGATATTTTGGACAGCCTCTCCTCCCACACTCACTTTCTCCCCACTTCATTCTCTCCACCGCCTCCTCCTTGTCTCGGGTGCCTCCTCTTTTTCACCTCATTTCCACCATAGATTCATTCAAATTAAGTGGCTAAGTTACCTTGTTTTGCTAGGTAAGTAAGGGGGGAAGCTATATTTATGTTGTTCTGCCTACAAACAATGTGCACATGCACTTTTTATGGCCTAGCTAGATCTATGTATGTTCGTGGTGTTGCATATGTTTGTGGTGTTGCATATGTGTTTGTGTTTGGAGGTGTACCGGTATTTGAAATGTGATAGTTGCCAATATTTTGCCGGAATGTTGATTCATTTCCGTTTCGGCGAGAATTTTGGCATTAAGCATTCTTTTTGGTCCTATTTTTAGGGAAAGTCATGCCAAATTTTTTCTTGGTTCTAAAATATCGTTTTGCTCTACCCCGCAGGCGACCATGGTCCGCACGATGACCGAAGGCATCGTGAATAGGTTTTTGAGGTCCGCGAAGGCCGAGATGCTTCAAAAAACGAGACGGAGATAAGATGTCCGTGTCGAAGATGCAAGCTGAATAGCCTTATTGTGGACCCGGATTCCGGGCAGGTGCGGGACCACCTGCTCTTGCGTGGTTTCATGGATGGCTATCGGTGGCAAGGTGATGATGATGACTACGAAGTCGTTCATGGGGGCCAGGCAAGAAATGAGGAAGGGCAGCAAGACAACCACCGCGGCTCGGGGGGGCGAGAAGACAAAGAATCCCCAGGAGATGATCACGACGGTGATGCTGTACATGTTGGGTAACGTTGCAGAAAATAAAAAATTTCCTACTCGTTTCACCAAGATCATCTAGGAGTTCATCTAGCAACGAGTGAATAGATGCATCTACATACCTTGTAGATCGCAAG
>NW_021311899.1:0-1811 GCF_002162155.2 Triticum dicoccoides
TGGGCTAACAGGACTCCGGTGAACCGGGCTGTAGCGGGCTAACAGGACTCCGGTATTCATCGCGTGACATTTCCCCGAAGGGACAGACACAGGATCGAAGAAGGACACATGCCGGCCAGCCTAAGTGTTCTGGAGCAGTAGCAAGCTACCAGGGCTCAGTGGAAGCACTAGGAGACATTTCCCGGTAAGAGAGACTACTAAGGATAAACAACTAGATAGTCAGATCCCACACATAGCAATACACATTACACGTACGCATAACATGCAAGTATGTGCTGTACAACATGGCATCACAGCATAACTCAACAACTCATATAGATAAAGGCTCAGAAGAGCCATCATAGCATTTATTACAAACAGGGGTCACATGACCCAACATTCAGAGCAATCAAGCAACAAACGGAAGCATTACATGTCTGAGTACAGACATCTACAAATTAAAAAGGCTAAAAGCCTGACTATCTACAACGTCCGATCAAGATCGTAGCTGAGGTACAAGCTACTCGTCAAAGTCCACGAGAACACTAATAAGACCGAAGTCTCCGCTGCAAAAACATAAATAAAGCAACATGAGTACAAAGGTACTCAGCAAGACTTACATCAGATCCTATCATACATGCATTTGTATCAAGAGGGTAATGTGGGGTTTAGTTGCAGCAAGCCAGCTTTGACTCTGTGGCTATCCTGTTCTACGACTACCAGAAACTCTTGAGGTGAGACAACGTACACGAGTCCACTAATCACCACACAATACACTACTATGGATTCATCCCCGTCTCCCTACGGGAAGGCCATCCATAGCACTCACACTTGTCTTGAGCATTTTAGAGTATCCACTTCAAGTTGTCTATGTACCATGTAAGCATCCAAGAAGTCCATAACCGCGGACCCGGCTATTCGAATAGATCATGTTAACCCTGCAGGGGTGTACTTCTTCACACACGCTCTCGCCACTTACCGCCATGTACACGTCATGTATCTCGGCAACCTTCAAGCGGAAGCCTGGCGAGGGTGTCGGCCACGACCTGACTAACCACACAAGACTCTAGTCCAGGTTTATCGCCTATTCGGGTTCCATCCGCAAGGAGATCCGGCCGGGGTGTCGCTCACGGCCCCAAACGATGTGAGCAGGGTTCCCAAGCCCACCATCCGGGTGCCACTTGGTACACGGTGCCACCTGTGCCTAGTCTGTCCCAAGCCCACCCTGCCGGGTGCCACTTGGTAGAAAAATAGCACTACCTACAAACACCAGAAACTAGTTGCGACTCCTGGACAGAGACCAAGTTGGTTAATAAGTCGAGAGAGTCAATTAAGGATCCCAATGTGTGGTAATATCGAGTCATTGGACAACATACATAGAACTCAGTGCTTAAGGACGGTTCCAGTGAGACAACCCACCATGTACTCCTACATGGCCTCTCACCGCTACCTTTACCAAATCGTGTTCACACACTTCACTCTCAGCATCAGAACATATCGTAACACTCCAATTCATTCCCAATGAACCAGACCTGACACAACTCTAAGCAATAGCAGGCATAGCATGGTAGGAACACAACATGGCTCAATCAACTCCTACACATGCTAGTGGGTTTCAACTATTTACTGTGGCAATGACAGGTCATGCAGAGGAATGGGTTCAACTACCGCAGCACAAAGTAGCAGATGAATCGTTGTTGTCCTAATGCAATAACTGAGAGCAGGAGCGAGAGAGTAGGATTGTATCGGAATGAACAAGGGGGTTTGCTTGCCTGGTAAAACAACAAGGGAGGCACTGCTTCACAGACAGGTACTCTGGAACGCCTCCGGAG
>NW_021311900.1:0-1688 GCF_002162155.2 Triticum dicoccoides
CTCTTGTTCACGGGCTTGTCGGCTTCGATCGGCTACGGCTCGACTCAAATCGCATAGAGCTTGTTGCGCCGCAAGTGCTTGAGCGTCACGGAGTTGTTGTTCTTGACGTTGTGCCAGGGCATCTTGAGCATTTTGGTGTAGACGTGCTCGCTCTTCCTCTTCATGTTGGCGTTGTCGTTGCCGTTCTCGTGCTAGCGCAAAGGCCTCTTGAGTTTGACGTTCTCGGCGCACTTGAGATTCGGTGTCGCGTAGGGGATTGAGGCTTGCTTGACGATCGATGCACGCGGCTCGGTGAAGAGTGTTCGATGTCGGTGTACTTGAGCCGGAGAGGGTGAAGTCGGAGTGTCGACTCGAACGGCTCCTTCTTGAAGTGGAAGAAGAGCGGTTGAGCAACAAAGCACGAATTTCGTCCATCCTTGATAGAGACGGGGTGTCCCGATCTTTCGATGAGATGATAACTATCGATTTGGTGAAGATGACTTTGACTATCCGACTACAAACGTGCACGACGTTGCGCCTTAGCAATCGCTAAACCAACTCCGAGAGGTTATTGACCACGCTGGAGCACAATCAACCTGACCACGAAGGTCTATTCCTGCAAGCAATCGAAGAACAAGCAAGAATATGATAAAAGCAATCTGAATATTGCGAGTATATATGAAGTATTGATAAAGGTGGGGATCCGTAAGCGGTCTTGGTCTGGTCGTTGGACACAAACGAAGTACACGAAGTTGCAATGGCTAACTTTTAACTAAACAAATCCCAAGGAAAAAGCTACTAGATGGATCTACTTATATAGGAGCAAGGGGTGGCGGCCAAGGAGGTGGGAGGACGTCCCAAGGCATCCTAAAACTAATCCTAGGTCGTACAAGGCTCATGGGCCCAAGTGGAGGTGATGTAACACCTTTGGACTTGTAGTTTGACTCGGATTCTGCTGCAGCATCAGATTGTTTCGTCCACAACTCAACGCTCCGGACGAATTTGAAGGTGATTCCACTTGGGTTGGAAAGTGCATGAAATCTAGTTTCCAACAAAAAAAGAATCACCCAATTCGGAGTCCGTATGAAAAACTTGTGTCTGTTTTGAGTCAGGTATGTCTGTGCAGTCCGAATCTGAATCCAGAACGTGAGAGACTTGGACTCTATCTTCTCTTGGGCCAAAAGTGACGTGAAAGAACTTTTTGGACAGCAAATAAACATCTCTTTCTTCCTTATCTTCATATGTGGATTGTACAAATGTTCCATACACCTGCAATTAGACAAAACACAAAAGTGTGTGAAGTATTTTTGTTCTGGATAACATAAATAGATTATTGAATAGTTTGCACTAGAAATCACCTGACAAATATGCATATATGCAATATTTTTGGTCATATCCAAGGTAGTCATGTCCTCATCAGTTGGAGTCGTTAAAGCTTGGTTGTTGGAGAAGCCGTAGGACTTGGATGAGAACTTGGCATACTTGAAATCATCTTGCACTTGGCGTTCCACTTTGGTACCTTGGTGCACTAGCTCGATGAAATTTGAGTATGGTTGGAAGTCGGCGATCTTCTTGATGGGATGATTGAGTCCATTCAAGAAACGTGCCATTTTTTGCTCATCATCTTCCGTGACATTGGCTCTTATCATTGCAATCTCCATCTCCTTGTAGTATTCTTCAACGCTTTTTGTTCCTTGCTTGAGTTGTTG
>NW_021311901.1:0-1155 GCF_002162155.2 Triticum dicoccoides
TCCATGCACCTTACGCATCCAGAAAATCCGTGGACTACCTGCCCCGCAAGATATCCGTAACCGAGATAGTCGTGCACCGTCGTGAGCAGTGCGACTCTCATAGGGAAATATTCTTTCTCTGCGGCGTCCCACGTATTGGCTGGCGTTTTCCACAGCGTGTCAAGCTCCTCTTTCAGCAGCCCCAGATACAGATTGATGTCGTTCCCTGGTTGTTTCGGCCCTTCAATTAGCATACTCATGTGAATGTACTTCCTCTTCATGCACAACCAGGGGGGAAGGTTGTACATCCACACAAACACAGGCCAGGTGCTATGTGTGCTTCTCTGGCTGCCAAACGGATTGACTCCATCGGTGCTCGCGCCCAGCACGATGTTCCTTGGATCGTTCCCAAATTCTGGGTATTCGAAGTTCAATGCTTGCCACTGGCTCGCATCCTTAGGGTGACTCAGCATCTTGTCTTTTTTATCTATCCCCGGATCATTTGCGTCATCTTCTCGCTTCTTCTCCTCCCTATCGCGTGCCAACGCAGGAGCTTTGCTACCTTAGGATCCGCGAAATACCGTTGCAGACGAGGAGTGATCGGAAAGTACCACACCACTTTTCGAGGAGCTTTCTTCCTCTTCTTGTATCGAGTGACACCGCACACCGGACATATTGTAGACTCCGCGTGCTCGTCCCGATAAATGATGCAATTGTTCATGCACACATGGTATTTCACGTGCGGTAAATCCAGAGGACACACGATTTTCTTCGCCTCCTCCAAACTGGTTGGGCACTTGTTCCCCTTGGGAAGACGTTCGTGCCAGAATGACATGTTCTCGTCGAAGCATGCGTCGGTCATTTTGTGTTTTACCTTCATCTCCAGGGCCATGAGCGTTACTTTCAGGCGGGTATCCTCGGGCCTGCATCCTTCATACAATGGAGTAACCGCGTCTAACTCAAGTTGATCCATCTTGGCTTTCTCTCGGGCGGCAGCTCTTGCGTTATCCGTCTGCTTGAGAAGCAGCTCTTGAATATGAGGGTCCTGCACCCAGCCCATCGATGGTCCAGCGTCGTCTGCTCCGCCGGCATCATCATCTTCATGATCATGCCCGTCGCCTGCTCCGGCATCTTCCTCATCATCATGTCCTGCATCTTCTACATGATGACTGTGTA
>NW_021311902.1:0-1133 GCF_002162155.2 Triticum dicoccoides
ATTTCATGGTCTTATAGCTCAAAATAATCAGTAAATGCATGAAAAATAACAAATGAAGTCAGAAAGGGTTGTAAATTGATGGTGTGGCTTTGAATGGTGCATTTTGAACACAGAAAAACAAGGGAGTTCAAATAAGTTCAAAAAAATGAAATCCCTTTGTAACAGAGGAGTTTCCGTATGAAACCCTGATACTTCGAAAGAGATTGTCCGTTTTGTGCACAAAGTATATCCAGTTTTTGCCGTAACCCTCTCTACTTTCTCGCACATGCTATGTGGGTGAAATGATGATGCCATGCAAACTTGGAACCTTTTCAGAGTTCATTTCAAATGCTTTTCAATTTCATGGTCTTATAGCTCAAAATAATCAGTAAATGCATAAAAATAACAAATGAAGTCAGAAAGGGATGTAAATTGATGGTGTGGCTTTGAATGCTGCATTTTGAACACAGAAAAACAATGGAGTTCAAATAAGTTCAAAACAATTGAAATCCCTTTGTAACAGACGAGTTTCCGTATGAAACCCTGATACTTCGAAAGAGATTGTCCGTTTTGTACACGAAGTGTATCCAGTTTTTGCTGTAACCCTCTTTACTTTCTCGCACATGCTATGTGGGTGAAATGTTGATATCATGCCAACTTGGAACCTTTTCAAAGTTCATTCAAATGCTTTTCAATTTCATGGTCTTATAGCTCAAAATAATCAGTAAATGCATGAAAAATAACAAATGAAGTCACAAAGGGTTGTAAATTGATGATGTGGCTTTGAATGGTGCATTTTGAACACAGAAAAACAAGGCAGTTCAAATAAGTTCAAAAAAATGAAATCCCATTATAACAGAGGAGTTTCCGTATGAAACCCTGATACTTCGAAAGAGATTGTCAGTTTTGTACACGAAGTGTATCCAGTTTTTGCCGTAACCCTCTCTACTTTCTCACACAGGCTATGTGGGTGAAATGATGATACCATGCCAACTTAGATCCTTTTCAGAGTTCATTTCAAATGCTTTTCAATTTCATGGTCTTATAGCTCAAAATAATCAGTAAATGCATGAAAAATAACAAATGAAGTCAAAGGGTTGTAAATTGATGATGTGGCTTTGAATGGTGCATTTTGAACACAGAAAAACTATGGA
>NW_021311903.1:0-1810 GCF_002162155.2 Triticum dicoccoides
GTTCCGACTAAAGTGGGAGAGACTGGCACCCGCTAGCCACCTTATGCACCAAGTGCATGTCAATCGGTGGAACCTGTCTCACGTAAGAGTACGTGTAAGGTCGGTCCGGGCCGCTTCATCCCACAATACCGTCGAAACAAGATTGGACTAGTAACGGTAAGCATATTGAACAACATCAACGCCCACAACTACTTTGTGTTCTACTCGTGCAAAGAATCTACGCAATAGACCTAGCTCATGATGCCACTGTTGGGGAACGTAGCAGAAATTCAAAATTTTCCTACGTGTCACCAAGATCTATCTATGGAGAAACCAGCTACGAGTAGAAGGAGAGTGCATCTACATACCCTTGTAGATCGCTAAGCGGAAGCGTTCAAGTGAACGGGGTTGATGAAGTCGTACTCATCGTGATTCAAATCACCGATGATCAAGTGCCGAACGCACGACACCTCCGCGTTCAACACACGTACAGCCCGGTGACGTATCCCACGCCTTGATCCAGCAAGGAGAGAGGGAGAGGTTGAGGAAGACTCCATCCAGCAGCAGCACAACGGCGTGGTGGTGATGGAGGAGCGTGGCAATCCTGCAGGGCTTCGCCAAGCACCACGGGAGAAGAGGAGTACTTGGGAGAGGGGGAGGGTTGCGCCAGAACTTCGTCTATAGCTCCCATGCGCCTCCCCACTATATATAGGGGTGGAGGGGCTGGTTTCTTGCCCTCCAAGTCCATTGGGGCGTTGGCCAAGGTGGGAGGAAAGAAATCTCATTATTTCCTTCCCCACCGATTGTTATCCCCCCTTTTTAGGGATCTTGATCTTATCCCTTCGGGATATGATCTTATTCCTTCTAAGGGGGGATCTTGGTGCGCCTTGACCAGGGGTGTGGGGCCTTTCCCCCACTAACCACGTCCATGTGGGTCCCCCCATGCAGGTGGGCCCCACTCCGGAACCTTCTAGAACCTTCCCGGTACAATACCGAAAAATCCCGAACATTTTCCGGTGGCCAAAATAGGACTTCCATATATAAATCTTTACCTCCGGACCATTCCGGAACTCCTCGTGACGTCCGGGATCTCATCCGGGACTCCGAACAACATTCGGTAACCACATACAAACTTCCTTTATAACCCTAGCGTCATCGAACCTTAAGTGTGTAGACCCTACGGGTTCGGGAGACATGTAGACATGACCGAGACGTTCTCCGGTCAATAACCAACAGCGGGATCTGGATACCCATGATGGCTCCCACATGTTCCACGATGATCTCATCGGATGAACCACGATGTCAAGGACTTAATCAATCCCGTATTCAATTCCCTTTGTCTATCGGTATGTTAGTTGCCCGAGATTCGATCGTTGGTATCCAATACCTTGTTCAATCTCGTTACCGGCAAGTCACTTTTACTCGTTCCGTAACACATCATCCCGTGATCAACTCCTTGGTCACATTGCGCATATGATGATGTCCTACCGAGTGGGCCCAGAGATACCTCTCCGTTTACACGGAGTGACAAATCCCAGTCTCGATCCGCATAAAACAATAGATACTTTCGGAGATACCTGTAGTGCACCTTTATAGTCACCCAGTTACGTTGTGACGTTTGATACACCCAAAGCACTCCTACGGTATCCAGGAGTTACACGCTCTCATGGTCAAAGGAAGAGATACTTGACATTGGCAAAGCTCTAGCAAACGAACTACACGATCTTTGTGCTAGGCTTAGGATTGGGTCTTGTCCATCACATCATTCTCCTAATGATGTGATCCCGTTATCAACGACATCCAATGTCCATAGCCAGGAAACCATGACTAT
>NW_021311904.1:0-4709 GCF_002162155.2 Triticum dicoccoides
GGAGTGATTGGCATTGACGACCTCGGCGCCTTCTTCCTCGAGGATGGTGATCACCTGGTGGAGCATGATCGGCCTCTCTTTGCTGCATACCAGCACCACATCCATGCTTGTATCATCGTGTTGTTGCACCTCCACCACCGGTGCCAATGCCTCCCAATGTTTCTCTCCTTCTGGTGACCCTGCACCACCACTCGTGGTAGGGGTGATGGTGGGCATTGAGGCACCACTAGCCCCTCTTGCGGTAGCCATTGCTTGTGCAGAGTTCCTCCTATGTTGCAGCTCGTCCACCCTCTCTTTGAGCTTCTTGATGTATGACGCAGCCTCATCCAGGCTGCTTAGCTGGGTCATCGTATCCTATATACACATTTAAAGTTCAACAGTGTTAGAAAAATATGAGAAAAAATTTCAAAGATATCAAAGGACGTTTATTTGTTTTGCAAAGATAAGTCATCTTATTTTGATAATGGAAGAACTATATTTTCTGGATCTATGCATCCTGAATGCACATGACCACACATAATAATCTTCTGAGTTTGGAAATATTATCAAATCATCTCTTGTAAAACTAACCATGGATTATCTTTAGACTTTTTGTTTCTACTTGACAAAGAGTTTGATACGCTAATGGTTTATGTGTGCCACCCAAATGTTTTCACATACGTACCTACAATTCATGCTTCCTTAACAGTTGAGAATCTCTTGCTGTATGATATTTTCGTCAAATGTGCATCCTTATTTTTTTTAATCAATGCTTCATCCATAGTTGGTTCTTAATCCCGGATTAGTTCTTCTATTCCTCAGAAAACTTCTTAATATCTGCAACGGAGTTGTACTTGCTACGTGATGTTTTGTCCTATTTCTAGCTGTCTAGTACGGCCCATCCTTCAGTTCCATTTGTCACCCTGATAGTAATTGCAACGAGTGAGATATTTGTCCTCTTAAGTAATTTGAAATCTTCTCAGATTTGTACTACAACAATTTATTGTTAGCTTGACTTTAGTTAATTTACTTTCCCTCCGTCACATATTAGTTTGTCATTGAAACGGATGTATCTCGACATAGATACATCCATTTCAGTGACAACCAATATGGGATGGAGCGAATATTATTAATAGGTAAGAAATATTTGCGTGAAAAGCCACATAAGACCTCGTACGTCCAATGGAGGCAAAAATTAACAAAGCCTTATATGTATTCTCTTATATATTTATGGATATCCGAATTCCGAGCTCAGTTTTTGAGAGATGAACAAAATGATTCTTACAAGCTCGGAACAAAAAAAAATATGCATTTCAAACATGATACTGTCTTGGATATCTCCTGGGAACTTGGGGCTGTATATTCAGAGTACGCCGGAAAAATATATCGAGGTGAACTTTAGGAATTTCTATGTTTCAATATTACAACTATTTTGTACACCTGGACGTGAGGTCCATAGCATGATTGTACCAATTGGCTAGATTCGGTTGTCCATCTCAACAGGAAAAAAAATAATGTTTACAAAGTTAATAGGTTGTACGTTCCTACGTCATAGTTCATGAGGAAAGCAACACATTCCAACAAAATTAAATGCCCGGCCGTACGTAGAACTCAATTGCCTTGGCCCGTTGATTACGATATTTCACGTGATGAGAAGGGCTATATACTTAATTACTATAGGATCTACTGGATACTGAATTGGGTAGAGTGAAATAAATGTCCATATATACACACAATAAACCCTTCTGACTAGAAGATTTCAGAATAACTAAACGTGCTCATCTTGTTCCTTTTTCTAGGCCAGAGAAGCAGCTAACAAAGTGTCCCATTCAGCTAAAAGGGTAACAAATTGTACAACATATGGAGTACTGTTCTGTGGTCTTACAGGGTTGGAGAAGTGTTCTTTTGGGATGAGGGAGGTAAGCTTGGCGCAGAGGGCCTTCATGTGCTGCCTCCTCTCCCTCTCTGCCTCCTTCCTCTGCACTACCCTCGTCGCCGTCGTGCCGCCGCTCGTCCTGCTCCTCTTCCCGCCCCTCGCCGCCTTCGCCTGCATCTCCATCTCGACCGATGGTCGAAATGCAACCAGAAGGACGGAGGGGGAGATGGGTGAGGAGGAGTGAGGGTTTATGAACACAAGAAGGCAGCTGCTAGCTAGCTGGAGTGAGTGTTTTGTTTTTCATGGAGCAGCCAGATGGAGGTAGGAGAAGAAGAATTCCAAGGGATGAGAGCTAGTAGGAGGACTGGAGTTGCGTGGCTTAAATGGGAGGCGGACAGATGGGTGCTGTGTGTGCGCGCCCGCGGATAAGGGGAGGCCAGGATGTGGAAAATATGCCTAAGTAGCTAGATATATGTGTGGACACCGCAAACGAACACTCTAGAGTATTAAAATATATGTACTTCCTCCGTTCCTAAATGTAAGTCTTTGTAGAGATTTCGCTATGGACTACATACGGAGCAAAATGGGTGAATCTACACTCAAAATGCATCTATATACATCCGTATGTGGTTCATAGTGCAATCTCTACAAAGACTTATATTTAGGAACGGAGGGAGTACATGTTACGAAATATATGTGGATGCACTTGTGAGTACACATGCACGTGAGATAGGGAGCACCAAGAAATATCCACGGCTATTATTATTATTATTTTAGGGAAATATCGACGGGTACTTTGATTCACAACCAAAACTTAATTTAACACCACACCAAATCGGTGGTGAATTATATTTGGTTGGGCAAGGTTTCCTTTGTAGCCGCTGGGTCCCTCTTGTCATAGATTCGAAAAATGCGACAGTAAGAGCAACACCAGCAAATAGCCCTTGGCATGGGCCTGATGGCTCGAACCCAAAGCCCGACAGACTGGCCGCCGGAAGCTCGAAATGTCCCTGAATATAGTTTTTGAAAATGAATGTAGTTATAACGGTGTGTGTGTGTGTGTGTGTGTGGGTGTGTGTGTGTGTGTACACCCCCACAATAATCCTTATAATATGAAATATGTCTTAAAATACATAATAGTACAGTTTTGTGGCTAGGCTAGGTTGGGCCCGGATCGTTAGGGTCGGGCTTATCGTAGCCCAGCCCGACAAATTCCTAGGTCTTGCAGCAAGGGGCCCTCCATAGGTCCTCAGAACATCTTTTTGGTGGTTGAAGCAACAAAAACAAACAACTCTAGTTGGCGGCCTCCATCTCGCCATCCGGGAGATGTTGCAATGCCGGTGCCTCCTGCAGTTCCTCTGCCGCCCCTTCTCGGCCCGCCTCTAGCGTCATCGCCGCTCCACGCCTCCACATCCCGAGCCCACCGCATCGCCGCTTCCCCATCCTTGACGCAGCGCGTCACCGACTTCGGCAACAACGAAGCAAGCGGGGAGGCACAAGTGGCGGAGCAAGAAGAGTGGAAGGAGAGGAAAACATAAGAGCATCTCCAGCCGCGGGCCCCAACATCCCCCCACCCCCAAGGCCCTTTTTCGTCGCCGGTGCCAAAAATTCGCCCTAGTCGCGTCCCCAGAAGCCCAATTTTCGCAGGTTAGGGCTGAATTTGGCGCCGGCGGACCCAGGCCGAATCCGGCGCGCTGTGGGACGCCGCGGAAAACGTTTTTGGCGCGAAAAGAAGTGGTCCCACCAAGTCAGCGACTCGCCACCATTGTCGTCCTCATCGCCTCGGTTCCCGCGGGAATAAATGCCAAGGCTGCCGCGCTGCAGCGCCGGTCAGCCTTCCGTTGATCCCTCACGGGCGGCGATGTGAAGGCGCGGTGACGCGCGTCCCCCCCGCTCCCGCCACACAGCACACGGCGGCAGCCCTCCCACCGCCCTTCCACGGCTATAAAACCCGCCCCCTCGCCGGTGAACGCACACACTGTCGCCATCGACGCCCTTCTCTCCACCTCTCGCCGCCGACGCCACTCTCTTCCACTCTCTCCCGCCGACGACAATGGCCGGGCGCTTCCCAGGCGACCGTGCGGCCGCGGACGTCTTTGGACACCGCCATCTGCACGAGGACGAGGCATGCCTCCTCTACGAGGCCGACTACCCAGCGCCCTCGGACATGCGGGTGCCGGGTACCTGGAGGCTCAGAGCCGCCGGCGTCCCGGTGCCGCCCGGGCCAACCGGAGCTGCTCGGCGCGCCGAAATCGCGCGCATCTGGTCCTCGCTGCCGGAGCCGCAGCGGAACCAGCCGAGGTACGCCCCCGACAGCAACACGCTGTGGACGTCGTACTTCGAGCAGCGCCACGAGGAGCAGATCGCCTCCACCAACGGCGTCGAGCCCCGCGGCCGCCTCAACTCTGAGGGACGGCTCCAATGGTTGGGCGTCCCCGGCCGCACCCTCGGAGCCGTCCTCGAGCACATCGAGGCTGGCAACATGCCGCGCTTGGAGTACCCAGCGCCCCCCTCCTTCTCCCGACGCCGTGGTAGCTCATGGACGCCGTGGCGAATGGAGAAGGCGACCTCCTCGTCATCGGGTTATGGCTCTCTTTCGTTCGGTATGCCGGCGCTCTGCCCCGTCAAGCCGGAGCCGCAGGAGACTCCACTTGGGCGTCATCAACGAGGGTGGCCACCCCTCTCCTTCTTCTTCCGGCCTCGTCAGGCCGAAGACTGAGCCGGGTTTGCTCCCCGTGAAGAAGGAGCACGAGGCCATGGCCGCCGACGACAAGACCGCCCTCAAGTGGGCGAAGGCGGACTACGTCTGCGAGCAAATGGAGGGCCAGCGCCGCGCCTTCGAGGAGATCGCCAC
>NW_021311904.1:6254-13551 GCF_002162155.2 Triticum dicoccoides
TTGGATCGTGTCCTCACTAGTTTGCCTGGGCAAAATAGCTGCCTGGGAGTTGCCTGGACATCTCAGCAAAAAATGCCTGGCCAAGAACGACCATGTTTCTAGGCTGCGTTTGGTTACTGACCTGGGAACGTGCCTGTGTGGATAAATGGCCCAGGCAGTGTTTGGTTGCTATATTGCCTGGGATTGGAGATCACCGATATGCATATGCTAAATATAAATATAAATAAATATGGTCGGACTTTTCAAAAGCATAACAGAGCCAAATAATTTGATAAGCAAAAAGTAATAATAATATGAAGTTTCATAAGCATAACACTGAAGGCAAATGATTTTATAACTCTGACGATACACAGCAACATTGCTGTTGAATAACCACAGTGCATTACATTTGATTAATACTCATTGTCCAGCACATCTGGAATGCAAGAGATACACAAATTATCCTTATGGGATTAACATAACCAGAAGTCTAATTATGTATTCATCCTGATACTACCTAGAAACTTATCGAAAGTCAGAAAGCAACACAGCTTTCACATTAGCATCTAATAATCATATCATGCATGCTGATACTACTTGGAAACTAAGCAGAAGGCTGTAGCAAAATAATACCACCATCAGCCATTACTTAGACATCAGTTGTGCATAGCCAAAAGCTAGTCATTGACTACTTAGAAACTAGTGTTTTGCAACCAAAAGGATCCAACAATATGGTAGACCACCAATCAATCTTACTCAGAAAGGGGTAGAGTTAACAACAGGATCATCGCTAAGGTTACTAGCAGGATCTTTGTTTCCAAGGTTACCAACAAGATCATTGCCGACACGTTTGCCAGTAGGATAATTGTCAGATAAGTATGTATACACCCAACGCTCTAGGTATTCTTGACCCATGCTGACAAGAAAACCTCGATGGACTGCAAATTCTGGCTTGCATAGATGCATCCCGACCGACATCCTCTCATCAGGTGGCAACGGAATCTTCTTGAGCATGTCCCATAAAGGAGCATTCGGGTCCTTTGGGGCTACCGTCTGTACTGGACTTGCAAGGGTTTCTCGTATGCCCATCAAAGTACTTGTGAGCAGCACATCCATATTAGTGTCATCTTGTGATGCTTGAGATGATCTTGGCTTTGACCTTTTAGCTTTATCATTTTGTGGTGGTGGCAGAGTATTTGGCTTTGCACTTTTTTTGAAACTTTTCTTGTTAGGCTTTAGAGCCGCAACATTGGACGAGGAAACTTGACTATCAGTTGCAGCAAGAGCAGCCACCGCTTCACAATCATCACTATCTGTATCTAATTTATCCGAGTCATGACCTGTTGGACCCTTCGCTTCAACAAAGGTGGACATATCATTCATCATGTCATCTTTTACCTTATCATCATTGTCAGTTTCAGCTGCAGAGAAAGGGTCTTGCATAAAAGAGCCATCTGCCGACGAGCCACTAAATAATTCCTTCAACTTGTCGTAGAACTGAATCGGTTTAGAGAGAATTCCACGATCATTGGCCTACATGAATTTTATTGTTAGTTCCACATCAGTAGTTGAACACTCGACAAATAGATAATTTGTATGAGATAATTACCGATAAGCCATCTAGAGTAGATTGGGAGAGCATCACTTGTTTGTTCACATCATCAAACCCACTGCGCAGCGGCCCCGTCGTCTGGAGCTGACTGATGCAATTTTTATCGGTCGAATTGTACAGGTCATTCAACTTTTTTTGCCTCTCCAGATCTCTATCAACCAATGGCCCATACTTTCTTCGAGACATTCTAAGACTGTAATGTCTACGTCGACGACGCCATCGGACAATGGCCAACATTACAGCTAGAACACCTAACGTCCGTCGTTTCTTGATAACATAATGGACAGATTCCGTATACATCTGAATATTAAATGAAATAAATGTATAAGAAACAAGTGAGATGTACATATATGTAGTCAGTAGAACCAATAATAGAGAGATTGTTCTATGCTAGATTTAAGATTACATGCGTGCACACATATATGCAAAGTACTGCTAGATTATTACTCTAGTAAGAGGTTTCTTCAGATCTGGAAGGTTGTAGCTTCCAATCAAGTAAAAAAAAAGAAGCCAAATGAAAAGAAGCACAAGATGCGTTCATGCTAGCAAGTTCTAATCACAAGAACAAATAAACAGAGAAGGGGGCAGCAAATCGTGGCACACATGATAGGGTAAAAATTGCAGTCTCATCTTCACGATTTCACCAGATCTGACTAGGAACTAGAAATATTGTTGGGGGAAAGAAGAAGCAAAGCCAATAATCAATTTCCCATGCAATTCCTTCTCCCCTTCTCTCAAGAACAATCCCAGAGAGAGAGAGAGAGAAGATTGTGAGCTATGGGGAGGGGAAACGTGAGTGGAGGTGGAGGGGAAAGTGCTTTGCCCATATATTACAGGGTATAGTAAATTATAAGTGGGGCCATCTTGCCCAGGCAGGTTGGGGAGAGGGCCAAACGTCCGATTTGCTACGCCTGGAGCCAGGCAGCGTACCCAGGCAACTTCACCAGGCAGAAAAATCCCAGGTCACTAACCAAACACACCCAGGCAGGTTCCAGGCAAGCGGGTTGATTTAGGCAAACGGCAGGGGGTTTTGTGCAAAACTGCACGCGCTGACCGGCCCAGCTAATTGGCGAGTTCTCATTGGCCTGGGACTAAAACATCACATTAGATGCAAGTTGGGGTATGGCTTGGTCTAGTTTTGCAAATTTGGGACTAGATCATCACATTGGGTGCAAGTTAGGGTACCTGACGTGCTATTACCTCTAAGAAAAAGATACGAACAAGGAGAGCTCAGCTCATCCACCGCATGCATGCGTCACGCGGGTGACGCGAGCAAGGCTGACGTACGCATGCACGATCGCCGAGATTGATCGGCTAGCTGCCTCTGATTGCTTCTGGCGATCGATGACAGAATTGTGCCAACCAGGTCTCTCTCTGTGTCTGTCTAGATCCATCGAGCGATCGAGCTTGATATCACGCATGACGTGTGCGTGCATGACGCACGTATATCTCCATGGAGAAGCCTCGCTGACACCGACATCATTAGCTTATTTGTCCGTCTCTCCATGTCGTATACCTTCATGTCTGCCTTCACGCAGCTAGTAGAAACATCTCTCCTCACACGCTTCGTGTGTGTATATGTGTATGTATGTATGTATTTCCTTTCATTCGGGTTCATAGTATTTGTCAATTCTAAACTTCGGTTAAAATTTAGAGCCCAAGCCCAACACAACCCAGCGTGGATGTCGGGCTATCGAGCTAAGCTTCCATTGCTCATGTCTATACCCCACCGACATACTCCCTTTGTCCCAAAATAAGCGATACTAAAGTTAGTACAAAATTAAGTGACTTATTTTAGGACGGAGGGAGTATATGACTATACTATGCGCGTGTTGGCACTATAGCATCTTCAAGGGCACTCTTCAAACATTTTTCATATTTTCAGGAGGACAATCAGGACCTTATTCGGACCCAAAAACGCTAGGTCCATGGGCCTTAACAAACTTGCCTCGTGTATACTCGGACAGTCTGGACTTTCCCGAACCTGCCTCATAAGTATTACGTATGTGGGAAAGAAATTGGGCAGTTCGGACATGTTCGCCACATCAGCTTCAGCCCATCTCAGACCTCTCTCTATCTCACACGAATACAAACAAACACCCTCTCTATCTTCCTCCGCATACGTCGCGTCAAGCCCTACGGTTCTATCGTGCGCGTGCGGGCATTATTATTATTCCTGGCATATATACTACATAAAATGCCGGCATGCATTTCGCCAATATGAACAATATGCAAATAATGAATGGTTTATCACATCCATAAACCATCCACCCCAGGAATGTGTGGTCCACGTGTGCATGCGTGCATGGCGCCAAACGGAGAACGAAAACCGGATCTATCTCTTGTCGAATCTAGCTAGCTATTGGCCCGATGCATGGCACAGATGGGTGGACATATGCCATGCCGACATGTGTAACAAACAATCTCTAGGGCCTTCTCCCTCACGTACCAATCCAGCCACAGTCCAGGTCCATGAGACAGGCAATGGCTTTTAAGCTATACACAAAGCACAAGAGGCAGACGCACAGCTGTGCAAACGAACACACCGCTGGCGACAACGCTACATCCATCCACAGCGGTCCATGGTATGCTCGAAACCAAAAGTATGTCCGGTAGGGATGCACTTGGATGCATATACATTTGTTGTGTACAAATGATTATTCCAACAACGCAAGATATGTACTAGTGACAGACAATTTCAAGGAATGTAGTCTGTAATCATGGGAGTGGCAATTTGGCTCCCCGAGCACCATGGTGTAGTGGTATTTTTGTGAAACGGATCTAAAAGGATGTCTAAAAATCTCATAGAATTACATATAGATGCGTTTAAAATATATATGTAAAAAAAGGACATGTTTGTGGCTAGAAATAAGCAAGAAATTTTTGGCTTCGGTGCTTGTAGTCGTCGCTAGGTCGTCTACGGATTTGGGTGTATTTTTTATTATTTCTGGTGTTCGTTGTACTAACATGATTGAAGATATATAGAACAAAAGTTTTCTCATAAAAATAATAATTTCTTGAGGTCTCACAATAATGTTGTCAGTTTTTTATAAAGTCTCCATGTCGCTTGGGATACATAACGCTTTTATGGCCGTCATATTTGTCCAAAAATAATTGGTCTATGCTACATTTGATTGATACTTTTATTTCTTCTACATTCATCATGTCCTATCTTCCATCTATGTTTAATACTGAAGAGAGTTACGTGCTGGTGACAAAAAGCAATCAACGCCCCCCCCCCCTTCCCGCGTGCCCCCCGCATCGCCCTCCCCGAGCGAGGCGACCGGGGCGGTTCCCCACTCCTCCCCCTCCCTGCGAGTCGCCGCCCCCCTTCTCCCTCGCCGCTGCCGCTGGCGGCCACGGCAGGGCGTTGCCCGCGCGGCGCCCCGCAGTCTGGCTGTGGCGGGCCCCCTTCTTCCCCCGTCACTGGACCTCGGCTCAGGCGACCGGTCCTGGCGGCGGAGCCCTTCAGCCGCCGACGTTCCGGCGCGGATCTAGACGGCGGCGGTGCGGAGGCGTTGCCCCTTGGCAGCGGTGACGGCCCATGGCTGGCGGCGGTCGGTGGCGCCTGGCTGGCCTAGATCTAGGCCCTACGGGCCCGATCTGGGTCGGGGCAGGCCTGCTGGGGGGCCGCGGTGGGTTGTTCTCCGGTGGTTCTGGTGAGCTCCTCGCGACAGGGATGGCGGCTGTTGTGCCGCGACTGCTGCAGCATGGCGGCGGAGCTTCACGGGCCCGTTCTGGGCCCGGCCGGACATTTGGTCTGGTGTGCCTCTGCTGCTACGCCCGGTCTGCTACTGCCTAAGCCGGTGGAGGTTGTTCCCTCCCTCATGGCTGCGGTGCTGCCGGTCCTTGTCTACGGGTGTCTGGTTTGGATTCGGTCGGCCTCGCTTCGTTGGTCGTGGTGAGACGACGGCGGTGTCCTCGTGACTGTGTTGGCGCATGTTGGTGGGAGGCGGGTGTGGTGGAGCCGAAGGTTGGTCCTGGGTAGCGGGTGCGAGGGGTCGGGAGAAATCCATGTCGGGTCTTGCCGGCACCAACGCGGTGACGCCTGCGGGCGCCGCCATCCTTCTTGAAGGGCGTCGGGTGACCCTCTCCCCCCTCTAGCCTCTGTGTACTGGGAGAAATCCTAGGATTCGTCCGGGCAGCAGTGTCGTCATCGTCGCATTCCTTCTTGAAGGTGATGCTTGGTACACGGCAACTCGTTGGTTTGGAGTGTGGTGGTTATCTTCGGTGGGCGCAACGGTCGTGGGGTGCCGTAGCTTTCGTTGATCCGGCGTTGTTGGCATTTTTCTCTTATTTTCTCTTGTATTTTCTTTTGGGCGTGCTTGTGTTGTTAGCCCGAGCGTTGGTCGGAATATTGTATCGGGTGGTTGCTATATCTATATAGCGGGGCGAAAGCCTATTTCGAGAGTTTAATAGTGAAGAATAAACAGATGGACATACCCCTTCGCTCGTGCGACCAATGGCGACCAGAGACAGGGTTTCTCCAGCCTCTCACCGGCGCCGGCGCTGGTCTACCTCGCGCTCATGTAGTCTTAATTAGGACCATGTGGACGCGGTGGATCTCGGACCTTGCCAGCAGGAGGGCTCCATTATAAGGTGTTTTTTTTTGAGTTTTGTTAAAGTTTGTATCCTATTCAAGAAGACGACGCGGCGTCGGCTCCTTGAAGATGCAATAAGGTTCTCCACATATGGCCCCTGTCACAGGGGCGCTTATAGTATCGCCGAAGGGCGTGTGGAGGTGTGTCTCCGGCGAATCTCGTGAGATTTGGTCAGCATTTGTCTTTGATGGATCCGCTTGGATCCAATCTGCGTTCGTGTGTCTACTGATTGGGGTCTTTCGTTCTACGCTTCTCTTCATCAGCGGCGGTTGTTGTATTGGTTTTTTTTCCGATAAAGGGCGCTTTTATTATCTCGAAATGTAGCATCAAGCGGATACAAAACATTATGAGTAACACCCGGCCTCTGCATAACTAGGATGCACACAACCCAACACGGAGAGTCTGACAAAATGAATGAAAAAAACGACAAATCGGCGACAGTAGAGTCCTATAGACCGACACTATGCCTATGTCGCAAGGGATGGTGGACCGATCCGGAGATCATGCTGCCACCCATGTTGGGTAAAAACCACCGTAGCCACCTGCTCCAACCACGTACACACCGCCTTGAACATCGGTTGGTACTCCACTTGTTGTAGTGTAGACCACGTACGAAGCGAGTGCGTACAACGAAAAATAACCTGCAAAGGAGAATCATTTTTATCATTGAAAACCAAATCATTTCTACATAGCCAAAGCGACCATAGTAAGGCGTATGCTCCCACCCGTATTAGCGTTTTGAATTTATTTGGAATACCGTCCAACCAGTGACCAAAATATTGGCGACACTTGTGGGCGGATACAAATTTGACGCTATTTGGATGATTGACCATGTAGTACGTGCAAACTTGCATTGGAAAAAGAGGTATTTGATTGTCTCCTCGTGAGTACAAAAACAACACTTCTTACTCCCTAGCCAGTTGCGTCGTGCGAGGTTGTCTTTGGTTAGAACAACTCCCCTACGAAGATACCACATGAGGATTTTAACTTTTAGTGGAATCTTCGACTTCCAGATTTTCTTATTGTTACTCACCGGTACCTCAGAATGCATGAGTGCACGGTACATAGAGTCTACTGTGAATGACCCTGATGTAGTAAGGTTCCA
>NW_021311905.1:0-1219 GCF_002162155.2 Triticum dicoccoides
GGCTAGACTGTGCTAGAGACGCGAGCCTAGAACACTAACAAAATCACGGCGCGGCACGTAAACAAGGGAAAAGCACACTCTGGAATTTTTTTTTCGCTCTTTTTTTTTGCGCTCTTTTTTTTTGCGCTGCTTTTTTTTTTTGCGAAAAATCACTATAATGGCGAGTGTCTCAAAACTCTTCTTAGCTCAAAGTGACAGGATGGGCACGAAATTTTTTTGACCAATTTTTTTTTTTTTGACTGTCCGGACCCAAAAACTGGAAACGGGTCAAAAAAAACTTCCTATAATGGCACCTGTCTCAAAACACTCAGAAACACCTAAAAATAGGATAGCCAGAAAATTTTTCGAAAAATGCGTTTTCGAAAATTTTTGGGCCTAAACGGAGCGTGGCTACCCGACTCTTTTTTTTTTCCGAAACCTACTCCGGCAAGGAAACACGAATCGGAATCTAGATTGATCCCGAAAACAAACCTAATAAGCAAAGAACTCGGATTGGTGGTGGATATATGGTGGTGGTATATGGCAGCGGTGGTGGTAGCGGTGGTAGTATATGGATATGGATCGGTGGTGGTATATGGACACGGATTGGTGGTGGTATATGGATACGGATTCGGTGCGGTGGTGGTAGATGGCAGGGGCGATGATGATGGTGCGGCGGCGGCGTGACAACTTATGACCAGAACTCGAAACTCAAAAAGACTAGACTCTAAGACCAGCAACTAGACACGACGATGCAACCGCAAATTCAACAAAGAAAAACCCTAAAAAGATTATGCAAGGCTCAGATTGGTTCGGATATGATGAACTAACCCTAATTTTTTTTTGTGGCTTTTTCGTGGACTATAGGTATGAAGAACAGACTCGATCTAAACTACGAAAAACTGTAAAATCTCACCGAGCAACCTGGAAATCTGATACCACTTGATAGAGGCAAAGGTGTCCCGTCTTTCGATGAGATGATGGATTTCGCTTTGGTGGAAGTCGACTTTGACGATCCGACTACGAACGTGCGAGGACGTCGCGCCTTAGCAATCGCTAAACCAACTCCGAGAGGTTATTGACCACGCCGGAGCACGATCAACCTGACCACGAGGGTCTGTTTCCTGCGAGCAAACGAAGAACAAGCAAGAAACTGAGATTGCAATCTGGATATTGCGAATATAAGATGAAAGCTTTATTGATCAAGGTGGGGTTCTGTGACGCCTTTGTCTGGTCGTTG
>NW_021311906.1:0-1365 GCF_002162155.2 Triticum dicoccoides
CATGTAAACTACTTTACTTTATTGCTAAACGTTAGTCATAGAAGTAGAAGTAGTCGTTGGCGTGACAACTTCATGAAGACACGATGATGGAGATCATGATGATGGAGATCATGGTGTCAAGCCGGTGACAAGATGATCATGGAGCCCCGAAGATGAAGATCAATGGAGCTATATGATATTGGCCATATCATGTCACAACTATATAATTGCATGTGATGTTTATTATGTTTTGCATCTTGTTTACTTAGGACGACGGTAGTAAATAAGATGATCCCTTACAAAAATTTCAAGAAGTGTTCTCCCCTAACTG
This sequence comes from Triticum dicoccoides, assembly GCF_002162155.2. Taxonomy (NCBI): domain Eukaryota; kingdom Viridiplantae; phylum Streptophyta; class Magnoliopsida; order Poales; family Poaceae; genus Triticum; species Triticum dicoccoides. Next base: position 311 of record NW_021311906.1, read on the forward strand.
TGCACCGTTGCTACAGTTCGTCGCTTCTAAGCACCACGTGATGATCGGGTGTGATGGATTCTTACGTTCACATACAACGGGTGTAAGACAGTTTTACACAGCGAAAACACTTAGGGTTAACTTGACGAGCCTAGCATGTGCAGACATGGCCTCGGAACACGGAGACCGAAAGGTCGAACACGAATCGTATGGAAGATACGATCAACATGAGAATGTTCACCGACGATGACTAGTCCGTCTCACGTGATGATCGGACACAGGCTAGTCGACTCGGATCGTGTAACAGTTAGATGACTAGAGGGATGTCTAATCTAAGTGGGAGTTCATAATTTGATTAGAACTTTATTATCATGAACTTAGTCTAAAACCTTTGCAAATATGTCTTGTAGATCAATGGCCAACGCTAATGTCAACATGAACTTCAACGCGTTCCTAGAGAAAACCAAGCTGAAAGATGATGGCAGCAACTATACGGACTGGGTCCGGAACCTGAGGATCATCCTCATAGCTGCCAGGAAACAATATGTCCTAGAAGGACCGCTAGGTGACGCTCCCGTCCCAGAGAACCAAGAAATTATGAATGCTTGGCAGTCTCGTGCTGATGATTACTCCCTCGTTCAGTGCGGCATGCTTTACAGCTTAGAACCGGGGCTCCAAAAGCGTTTTGAGCACCACGGAGCATATGAGATGTTCGAAGAGCTGAAACTAGTTTTTCAAGCTCATGCCCGGGTCGAGAGATATGATGTCTCCGACAAGTTCTACAGTTGTAAGATGGAGGAAAACAGTTCTGTCAGTGAGCACATCCTGAAGATGTCTGGGTTGCACAACCGTATGACCCAGCTGAACATTAACCTCCCAGATGAGGCGGTCATTGACAGAATCCTCCAGTCGCTCCCACCAAGCTACAAGAGCTTTGTGATGAACTACAACATGCAGGGGATGGAAAAGACCATTCCTGAAGTGTTCTCGATGCTGAAGTCAGCAGAGGCTGAAATCAAGAAAGAACATCAAGTGTTGATGGTCAATAAGACCACTAAGTTCAAGAAGGGCAAGGG
>NW_021311907.1:0-1212 GCF_002162155.2 Triticum dicoccoides
TTTTTAGAGAAGATTCAAATATTATTCATAGATAAACTTGATCATAAACCCACAATTCATCGGTCTCAACAAACGCACCGCAAAAGAAGATTACATTGAATAGATCTCCACAAGAGAGGGGGAGAACTTTGTATTGAGATCCAAAAAGAGATGAGAAGCCATCTAGCTAATAACTATGGACCCGAAGGTCTGAAGTAAACTACTCACACTTCATCAGAGAGGCTATGGTGTTGATGTAGAAGCCCTCCGTGATCGATGCCCCCTCCGGCGGAGCTTCGGAAAAGGCCCCAAGATGGGATCTCACGGATATAGAAAGTTACGGCGGTGGAATTAGGGTTTTGGCTCCGTACCTGGTAGTTTGGGGGTACACAGGTATATATAGGAGGAAGAAGTACGTCGGTGGAGCAATGTGGGCCCCACGAGGGTGGAGGGCATGCCGGGGGGTAGGCGCGCCCCCTACCTCGTGCCCTCCTGGTTACTTTCTTGACGTAGGGTCCAAGTCCTCTGGATCATGTTCGTTCTGAAAATCACGTTCCCGAAGGTTTCATTCCGTTTGGACTCCATTTGATATTCTTTTTCTGCGAAACTCTGAAATAGGCAAAAAAAAAACAATTCTGGGCTGGGCCTCCGGTTAATAGGTTAGTCCCAAAAATAATATAGAAGTGTATAATAAAGCCCAATAATGTCCAAAACAAGATATAATATAGCATGGAACAATAAAAAATTATAGATACGTTGGAGACGTATCAAGCATCCCCAAGCTTAATTCCTGCTCGTCCTCGAGTAGGTAAATGATAAAAACAGAATTTTTGATGTGGAATGCTACTTGTCATAATTTCAATGTAATTCTCTTAATTGTGGTATGAATATTCAGATCCGAAAGATTCAAGACAAAAGTTCAATATTGACACAGAAATAATAATACTTCAAGCATACTAACTAAGCAATTATGTCTCTTCAAAGTAACATGGCCAAAGAAAGTTATCCCTACAAAATCATATAGTCTGGCTATGCTCCATCTTCACAACACAAAGTATTTAAATCATGCACAACCACGATGACAAGCCAAGCAATTGTTTCATACTTTTGGTGTTCTCAAACTTTTTCAATCTTCACGCAATACATGAGCGTGAGCCATGGACATAGCACTATATGTGGAATAGAATGGTGGTTGTGGAGAAGTCAAAAAGGGAGAAGATAGTCTCACATGAA
>NW_021311908.1:0-1464 GCF_002162155.2 Triticum dicoccoides
GCACGCCAACTAAATTACCAGGTACTTTCGTTTCTTGGTAATGATTCTAATGTTCATGAGAATATGATGCTGCCTAAATTGGATACATTTGTTTTGCTTACAAATGAAGGGCCTAGCTTGGAGAAGGATGAACATTGGAGCAAGAACAAGCATGGAGATGATGGCATGCGCAAGGGGAACAAGAACGGAGTTACAAGTGATGATTTCAGGACTTTGAAGCCACCATAATGGGTGCATGAAGCCTTGGACGAAATATACAAGATGCCACTTCATAAATTTCGTCCCGAGGCTATTTTAGGTGCTGCGTCACCTTATTATTGGGCCAGGCCCATGTAATTTCGAAATACATAAGTATAGGCTATTTTTAGAGTCCGTATGTGTGGGGAAACAAGAGATAGGGTTGATTTCGGACCCCTCCACCAAGGGCCACGAAATTCCCCCCTCTTCCCCCATATATACGGCCCTTAGGGCATCATTTAGACTTTGGGTTTTGTTTAGATTAAAAGTTCGCCATAGCTGCAACTTCGCGTACTTCGTTTGTGTTCAACGACCAGACAAAGGCGTCACAGAACCCCACCTTGATCAATAAAGCTTTCATCTTATATTCGCAATATCCAGATTGCAATCTCAGTTTCTTGCTTGTTCTTTGTTTGCTCGCAGGAAACAGACCCTCGTGGTCAGGTTGATCGTGCTCCGGCGTGGTCAATAACCTCTCGGAGTTGGTTTAGCGATTGCTAAGGCGCGACGTCCTCGCACGTTCGTAGTCGGATCGTCAAAGTCGACTGCCACCAAAGCGATATCCATCATCTCATCGAAAGACGGGACACCTTCGCCTCTATCAGTGCTGATGGTCCCTTTAAGGTGTTAGAGAAAATAAATGATAATGCATATAAACTTGAGCTGCCTGCAGATTTTGGGGTTAGTCCCACTTTTAACATTGCAGATTTGAAGTCTTATTTGGGTGAGGAAGATGAACTTCCGTCGAGGACGACTTCGTTTCAAGAAGGGGAGGATGATAAGGACATCAATACAATTGTTACACCCACAGCCCCTGCTGCTATACATACTGGACCAATTACTAGAGCTCGTGCACGCCAACTAAATTACCAGGTACTTTCGTTTCTTGGTAATGATTCTAATGTTCATGAGAATATGATGCTGCCTAAATTGGATACATTTGTTTTGCTTACAAATGAAGGGCCTAGCTTGGAGAAGGATGAACATTGGAGCAAGAACAAGCATGGAGATGATGGCATGCGCAAGGGGAACAAGAACGGAGTTACAAGTGATGATTTCAGGACTTTGAAGCCACCATAATGGGTGCATGAAGCCTTGGACGAAATATACAAGATGCCACTTCATAAATTTCGTCCCGAGGCTATTTTAGGTGCTGCGTCACCTTATTATTGGGCCAGGCCCATGTAATTTCGAAATACATAAGTATAGGCTATTTTTAGAGTCCGT
>NW_021311909.1:0-435 GCF_002162155.2 Triticum dicoccoides
CATTTTTCCTCCAAAATGACTTAATATGCTTAGCTAGCATAAAAATGACCTATTTAACCTAGGATAGCTCTAAAATGACCTATACTTAGCATCTTTTCCTCAAAAAAGACTTAATATGCTTAGCTAGCTCTAAAATGATATAATATGCTTAAGAAATGACATATTTTAGGTCCTAAATGACTTTATATGCTTAGCTAGCTCCAAAATGACATAATAACCTTACTTAGCTTCAAAATGACCTATTCAACCCAGGCTAGCTCTAAAATGACCTATACTTAGCATTTTTTCCTCCAAAATGACTTAATATGCTTAGCTAGCTCAAAATTACATAATAAACTTAATTAGCTCCAAAATGACCTATTTAACCTAGGATCGCTCTAAAATGACCTATACTTGGCATTTTTTCCTCCAAAATGACTTAATATGCTTAGCTAG
>NW_021311910.1:0-1934 GCF_002162155.2 Triticum dicoccoides
TTCTTGTCTTTGTTTCTCCGGTAGAAATCTTGGGGCACTCTTTGAAGTTCTTTGTCTTGGATCGAATATTATGAATCTGAATTTGCTTTGGTGATATTTTAGTACAAACTCTTGGTTAGATCGATCAGAAAGAATAGCTTCGTGTTATTTTAGTACGAACTCTAGGATAGATTGATCAGAAAGAATAGCTTTGTGGTGGTTTCATACCCTACAAACAATTCCATCTGATGTTCTCCGCTAGATAGGAACTTTGGAGTGATTCTTCGTTGCATGTTGAGGGACAGTTATATGATCCAATTATATTAGCATTGCTGAGAGATTGCACTAGTGAAAGTACAGACCCTAGGCCTTGTTTTTAAGCATTGCAATACCTTTTTTGTGCCCGTTTACTATTTTCTACCTTGCTGTTTTTATTTATTCAGATTATAAAAATATATTTCTACCATCCATATTACACTTTTATCGCCATCTCTTTGCCGAAGTAGTGCACCTATACAATTTTCCACTGTATTGGTTGTGTTGGGGACATAAGAGATTTCTTGTATTTGGTTGCAGGGTCGTTTGAGTGAGACCATCTTCATCGTACACCTCTCACAGATTGATAAACCTTAGGTCATCCACTTGAGGGAAAATTTCTACTGCCCTACAAAACTCTGCGCTTGGAAGCCCAACACGTGTCTATAAGAATAAAGTTGCATTGTAGACATCAACATACACATCATGATGAATGATGTGTACATTTACCACACACATACTTTCTTTGGTTTGTGTCTCTTTTGTGTAGGTACCCATGAATACTTCTCAACCTCACAATCCCATGAGTTGACAAAACATGCTCTAGAGAGCAACGATAGAATGGGATCCCGTGGAATGGTTTTCACACTATTTCCATTGCACAATGACTTCGGCATTCCTTCTACATGGCTCTCACATGGTTATGGGTAATTGTCCATTATGTATCATTTGCCCATACACTACTACAGGATGCTGCTAACGCGACAGTACGATTAGAGACCTTTCAAGAAACTGTGTGCGATGCAATAATCGCAAACGGTGCTGTATGAAAACCGTCAGAAATGTGTAAAACATTTGCGATGACGGATGCATCAAACACGGTTCGGGTTTTAGTTGCGTGTGCGATGAAGGGCATATGGTTCAGTTCAATTAACTGTTTGCGATGAGGAGTAACAAAAGAAACGGGCACCAGATGAAGGCGTGTGCGATACACAGCATACGGTTCACTCAGATGAACTATTTGTGATTAGGCAACACAAAAGAAACGGTCAGCCCGATCAAGGTGTGTGCGATGTACAACATACGGTTCACTCGGATGAACTGTTTGTGATTAAGCAAGAGAATAGAAATGGTTCAATATAACAAGATGTGTGTGATACGCGGCAAACAGGTCTGTAATCAGAAATGTGTGTGAAGACCGATAATAACGTAGACGGTTGCTTCTAATAAGACGTATGTGATATGCTCTGTCTACACAACATCTATTGGCCATTCTGGGATGGGCGGTCATCCGGATACGCCATAAGGATGTGAAGAGGCATTCCTATCAGCAAACTAGCTGTTCCACTAGTAGCTCATGTAAGAAAACTATCAAGTTAAGTGTGCTTAGGCTGGAGCAGCCATCAGATGGGTGACTGGATGGGAAGTTGTGTCGATGTTAAATTAGGTGATGGGATGGGTCATTTCGATCAAATGTCCGAAATGCCCCATTCGCTCAGCTAATTTAACCTCAAGGTCCTTGTTTTTTTACCGCCATTTCCTCACTTGTTTCCCGCCACCCTGCTATATTGCGCATAGGGGGCGCGCAACGCACGGAGGCGACAAGCGCAGCCTATAGCACATCCACCTTTTCCAAGCATGCCAACCCACCAAAGCACCGCCTCTGCCATCAACCTTGTCGACGAGGAAAATGAGCAGGC
>NW_021311911.1:0-5007 GCF_002162155.2 Triticum dicoccoides
TGCATGAGTTAACTAAGGAAAACATTGAGCGTATGAATGCTAAATATAAACTTGCTGGAGATAAGGGTAGAAAACATGTTGTGTTTGCGCCTGGAGATCTTGTTTGGTTACATTTGCGTAAAGATAGATTTCCTAATCTGCGCAAATCAAAGCTAATGCCACGTGCTGATGGTCCTTTTAAGGTGTTAGAGAAAATAAATGATAATGCATATAAACTTGAGCTACCTGTAGATTTTGGGGTTAGTCCCACTTTTAACATTGCAGATTTGAAGCCTTATTTGGGTGAGGAAGATGCGCTTCCGTCGAGGACGACTTCATTTCAAGAAGGGGAGGATGATGAGGACATCAATACCATTGTTACACCCACAGCCCCTACTGTTACATATACTGGACCAATTACTAGAGCTCGCGCACGCCAATTAAATTACCAGGTACTTTCGTTTCTTGGTAATGATTCTAATGTTCATGAGATTACGATGCTGCCTAAATTGGATACATTTGTTTTGCTTACAAATGAAGGGCCTAGCTTGGAGAAGGATGAACATTGGAGCAAGAACACGCATGGAGTTGATGGCATGCGCAAGGGGATCAAGAACGGAGTTACAAGTGATGATTTCAGGACTTTGAAGCCGCCATAAGGAGTGCATGAAGGCTTGGACGAAATATACAAGATGCCACTTCATAATAGTCATCCATAGGCTATTCTAGGTGCTGCGTCACCTTATTAATGGGCCAGGCCCATGTAATTTTGAAGTCCGTATGTGTGGGGAAACAAGAGTTAGGGTTGGTTTCAGACCCCACCCTCAAGGGCCACGAAATTCCCCCTCTTCCTCCATATATACAGCCCTTAGGGCGTCGTTTAGACTTTGGGTTTTGTCTAGATTAAAAGTTTGCCATACCTGCAACTTCGCGTACTTCGTTTGTGTCCAACGACCAGACCAAGACATCACAGAACCCCACCTTGATCAATAAAGCTTTCATCTTATATTCGCAATATCCCGATTGCAATCTCAGTTTCTTGCTTGTTCTTCGTTTGCTCGCAGGAAACAGACCCTCGTGGTCAGGTTGATCGTGCTCCGGCGTGGTCAATAACCCTCGGAAGTTGGTTTAGCGATTGCTAAGGCGCGACGTCTCGCACGTTCGTAGTCGGATCGTCAAGGTCGACTCCCACAGAAAACGATTGCCACCATCTCATCGAAACATCGGGACACCTTAGCCTCTATCATCTTCCATCTCCTCGTCCCGGTAATGGAGAGAAGAGGTTCTTGACGTGGCAGCATTGCAAAGACCCGCATTCAATCCGTTACGTCCGGTTAATCGAGTCGACGAAAAGGACAAGTCAGATGATTACCCGGAGATAGTAGGGACGGTCACTTTGATCCTGGGCAAAGCCTTTGGCAGTTTGGAGGAGGTGGCTTTCGGTGCTTTCGGCGCTGGAGGCGGCACAACTTTGGACTGCTTTGGGGCCTTCTCAGTCGGCGTTGGGGAAGACATCCTGGGACGCTTCAAAGACTGTCCAATCGGCGCGGCCACCAAGTCCGGAGCGCTCGCCGGGTCGTGAGCGTGTTTGGATCTCCTCTCCCTGCGAGGAGGCGAGTCGAATTCTTCGTCATCAGTCGATTCGTCGCTCTCCTCGTCCTCCTCGGCATCCGGGTGCCACTCGCCACTCTCACCCCCGCTCGCTTCTTCCTCGACGTCTTGCTCCTGCACTCCGTTGGGCATTGAGTACATGTCGATGAGGTCCTGAAAAGACGACGATCAAAAGAAATTCAGTCGACCATCAACAAGATGTCGCACAGTGAATCGGAAAGATACTTGATAAAATAGAATCATACCTGCTCCGGCTGATGCGAGTGGTCGAATGGAATCACCCTCCTAGACCCCTGAGGGTTGTCTTTGTTGCTGGTGATCCCCATCAGCCACTTCTCCAAGGTGTCCTCACTGAGGTCCTCCGGGTGGATCCGAGTGGAATCCTTGAGCCCAGAATACATCCACATCGGATGATCACGTGCCTGAAGCGGTTGGATGCGTCGGCCGAGAAAGACCTCCAGCAGGTCCATCCCGGTCACCCCGTCGTGGATGAGTTGGACGACCCGCTCGACCAGCACCTTGACCTGCGCCTTCTCTTATAGAACCACATTCAGGGGGGCGGGCTTCTCCACTCGAGCCAAAGAAAAGGGAGGAAGTCCGGTCGACTGACTCGGGGTCGGCTGATCCTTGCAGTAGAACCAAGTCGACTGCCAGCCCCGGACCGAGTCGAGAAGGATCATGGCTAGGAAGGTACTCGTGCTCCTCATCTGGATCCCCAGACCCCCGCACATCTGGATCACTTGTGTCCTCTTGTCACTCTAATTGGCCTTTTTGACCGACTGGGAGCGGCAGGTGAAGATGTGTTTGAAAAGACCCCAGTGCGGTCGACAGCCCAAGAAATTTTCACACATCGACACAAAAGTAGCCAGATAGACTATGGTGTTTGGAGTGAAATGGTGGAGCTGAGCCCCAAAGAAGTTCAAAAAACCCCGGAAAAAAGGATAAGGAGGCAGTGAGAATCCGCGATCTACGTGGGTGGCGAGGAGAACACACTCACCCTCCGTTGGCTGCGGCTCGGTCTCGTTCCCCGGGAGTCCTGCCGACTTGTGGGGGATCAGTCCTCCTTCCACCAGGTCATTGTCGAGCGGATCCAGTCGCCCTGGATCCAGCCCGGTGGCAGGCCGGATCTCGACGAGGATCCGCCCCGGCTGGTCGACTTGCCCTTCGCCTTCGTGGTCGCCTTCTTCGTGCGCTCCAGCGCCACCGTATTCTCTTTACCCATGGTGATGGGTTGAGCTCGAGCGAGGGTCCGGCGACGAGAGCGGAAGCGAGCGTGGCAGAGAGATCGGGGGAAGAAGAAGAGAGAATGGGAGCGCACGGGGCAGAGGCCTGGTCCGGTGCCTTTTATAAGGTCGTCCCCTGAGTGACTGACTGGTGGACCCAGACGATCTAAACAAATCCCGCAACAGTCGCGCGCGCAGTACGTGGCGAAAAAGGTGGCGCGGGGATCGATGAGACTTGCCTAATCTGTCCCGATAACCAAGGTTCCGCCCATCTGGCGCACTTCCCAAAATTTGAATCCCACGAAATCCGTAGAGAGCAGAGCAACTTGCCAGACTGAAGACAAACATCCTCTACATTATCATTCGGAATTCTACCGCGAAAATTCACTTGACAAAAACCAAGAACGGACCAAGGCGACTGCGAAAGGAGTCGACGGCGTCCCCTCAACTCACTGTTCTAGAACAAGATATACTCATGGAACAAAGAATGGGTCAGAAGTGTCCCCAACTCCTTCCTCACTCGAACCCTGATCCATTCGAGGGCTAATGATGAAGCTATGTACCTAGGGTAGGGTCATGGATCTGTCCAACATACCCTCCCCAAGGACATCTCTACAAAGAATAAGAAGTAGTCAAAGAGAAACCATCATCCACTCGACCATGAAGATGTGCTCACTCGACCACCAGAAGATGAGAAACCTTCCACTCTGCAATGGTCAGGGTTTAAACCATAGCTTTATGAGCATTTACAACACTTTACTTCAGACGTTACCAGTAACGCTCCTCCTTTATGAGCATTGAACCCTGTGTAACGGAGTGGAGCTGGGGTCCTGGCGCACTCTATATAAACCACCCCCTCCTCTGGGACATGGGTTCGCACTTTCTGTAATTCACACGCATATATTCAGTCGATCGCCTCCGGGCTCCGAGACGTAGGGCTGTTACATCCTCCGAGAACTACCTAAACTCGTAAAACTCGTGCGTACAACTCCTCCATAGCTAGGATCTTGCCTCTACATTCCTACCCCCTATTCTACTGTCAGTCTTAGAACCACGACAATGACATCTTCCCAAAAAAAGTGATATGAATTTTGTCAATCTATAAGGCATGTGGGTCAAATTAACTCGGGGTACTTGTTCTTGAAGTAACCTCTGGGTCTTGCTGGAGTACTAGTTTTTTGAACACATGTTAATCAAAGGTCTATCGCGTTACTTTTAGATATTTTTTTGTTTTTTTTGTACACATGTTAATTTGGTTGAAAGAAGGTCTATCATGTTACTTCATGACATCTTCCCAAAAAAAGTGATATGAATTTTGTCAACATATAAGGCATGTCTGTCAAATTACTTGTTCACGAATTAACATCTATGTCCGGCTGGGGTATTGTTTTTTGAATGCATGTTAATCGTAGGTCTATCACGTTACTTTTTAGTATTTTTTGTTTCTTCAACACATGTTAATTGCCTGGAAAGAAGGTCTATCGTGTTACTTCACGACATCTTTCCAATAAAAAGGGATATGACTTTTGTCAACCTATAAGGCATGTCTGTCAAATTAACCTCGAGGTACTTGTTCTCGAAGTAACATCTGGGTCTTGCAGGAGTACTTGTTTTTTGAACACATGTTAATCGAAGGTCTATCGCCTCACTTTTTGAAGAAAATTGTTTTCTGAACACTTGTTAGTTGGCTTGAAAGAAGGTCTATCATGTTACTTCATGACATCTTTCCAAAAGAAGTGATATGACTTTTGTCAACGTATAAGGCATGTCTGTCAAATTAACCTCGAGGTACTTGTTCTCAAATTAACCTCTGGGTCTTGTTGGAGTACTTGTTTTTTGAACACATGTTAATCGAACGTCTATCACGTTACTTTTTGATAATTTTTGTTTCTTGAACACATGTTAATTGGCTTGAAAGACGGTCTATCGTGTTACTTCACGTCATGTTTCGGAAAAAGTGAAATGACTTTTGTCAACCTATAAGACATGTTTGTCAAATTAAACTCGAGGTACTTGTTCTCGAATTAACATCTGGGTCTTTGTGGAGTACTTGTTTTCTGAATGCATGTTAATCGAAGGTCTATCGCGTTACTTTTTGATATAAAAAATTTGAACACATGTTAATTGGCTTGAAAGAAGTTCTACCGTGTTGCTTCACGACACCTTTCCAAAAAAAGTGATATGACTTTTGTCA
>NW_021311911.1:6862-9179 GCF_002162155.2 Triticum dicoccoides
CATGTTAATTGGGTTGAAAGAAGGTCTATCATGTTACTTCATGACATCTTCCCAAAAAAGTGATATGAATTTTGTCAACCTATAAGGCATGTCTGTCCAATTACTTGTTCTCGAATAAACCTCTATGTCCGGCTGGAGTACTTGTTTTTTGAATGCATGTTAATCGTAAGTCTATCGCGTTATTTTTTGGTATTTTTTGTTTTTTGAACACATGTTAATTGCCTGGAAAGAAGGTCTATCGTGTTACTTCACGACATGTTTCAAAAAAAAGTGATATGACTTTTGTCAACCTATAAGGCATGTCTGTCAAATTAACCTCGAGGTACTTGTTGTCGAATTAACATATGGGTCTTACAAGAGTACTTATTTTTTGAACACATGTTAATCGAAGGTCTATCGCCTTACTTTTTGAAATTTTTTGTTTTCTGAACAAATGTTAATTGGCTTGAAAGAAGGTCTACTGTGTTACTTCACGACATCTTAACAAAAAAAGTGATATGACTTTTGTCAACCTATAAGGCATGTCTGTCAAATTAACCTCGAGGTACTTGTTCTCGAATTAACCTCTGGGTCTTGCAGGAGTACTTGTTTTTTGAGCACATGTTAATCGAAGGTCTATCGCGTTACTTTTTGATATTTTTTTTGTTTTTTTGAACACATGTTATTTGGCTTGAAATAAGGTCTATCATGTTACTTCATGACATCTTTCCGAAAAAAGTGATATGACTTTTGTCAACCTATTAGGCATGTCTGTCAAATTAACTCGGGGTACTTGTTCTCGAAGTAACCTCTGGGTCTTGCTGGAGTACTAGTTTTTTGAACACATGTTAATCAAAGGTCTATCGCGTTACTTATAGATATTTTTTTTTGTTTTTTTGAACACACATTTATTTGCTTGAAAGAAGGTCTATCATCATACTTCATGACATCTTCCCAAAAAAAGTGATATGAATTTTGTCAACATATAAGGCATGTCTGTCAAATTACTTGTTCATGAATTAACCTCTATGTCCGGCTGGAGTATTGTTTTTTGAATGCATGTTAATCATAGGTCTATCGCGTTATTTTTTAGTATTTTTTGTTTTTTGAACACATGTTAATTGCCTGGAAAGATGGTCTATCGTGTTACTTCACGACATCTTTCCAAAGAAGGGATATGTCTTTTGTCAACCTATAAGGCATGTCTGTCAAATTAACCTCGAGGTACTTGTTCTCGAATTAACATCTGGGTCTTGTTGGAGTACTTGTTTTTTGAACACATGTTAATCGAAGGTCTATCACCTCACTTTTTGAAGAAAATTGTTTTCTGAACACTTGCTAGTTCGCTTGGAAGAAGGTCTATCATGTTACTTCACGACAACTTTCCAAAAAGAGTGATATGACTTTTGTCAACGTATAAGGCATGTCTGTCAAATTAACCTCGAGGTACTTGTTCTCAAATTAACCTCTGGGTCTTGTTGGAGTACTTGTTTCTTGAACACATGTTAATCGAACGTCTATCACGTTACTTTTTGATAATTTTTGTTTTTTGAACACATGTTAATTACCTTGAAAGATGGTCTATCGTGGTACTTCACGTCATGTTTCGAACAAAGTGAAATGACTTTTGTCAACCTACAAGGCATGTTTGTCAAATTAACCTCGAGGTACTTGTTCTCGAATTAACATCTGGGTCTTTGTGGAGTACTTTTTTCTCAATGCATGTTAATCGAAGGTCTATCGTGTTACTTTTTGATAAAAAAAATTGAACACATGTTAATTGGCTTGTAAGAAGGTCTACTGTGTTGCTTCATGACATCTTTCCAAAAAAAGTGATATGACTTTTGTCAACCTATAAGGCATGTGTGTCAAATTAACCTCGAGGTACTTGTTCTTGAATTAACCTCTGGGTCTTGCGGGAGTACTTGTTTTTTGATTACATGTTAATTGAAGGACTATCGCGTTACTTTCTGATATTTTTTTGTCTTTTTGAACACATGTTAATTGGCATGAAACAAGGCCTACCGTGTTACTTCACGACATCTTTCCAAAAAAAGTGTTATGACTTTTGTCATCCTATAAGGCATGTCTGTCAAATTAACCTCGAGGTACTTGTTCTCGAATTAACCTCTGGGTATTGCAGGAGTACTTCTTTTTTGAACACATGTTAATGGAAGGTCTATCGTGTTACTTTTTGATATTTTTTTGTTTTTTTGAACACATGTTAATTGGTTTGAAAGAAGGTATATCATGTTACTTCATGACATCTTCCCAAAAAAAAGTGATATGACTTTTGTCAACCTATAAGGCATGTCTGTCAAATTAACTCGGGGTACTT
>NW_021311911.1:9523-10165 GCF_002162155.2 Triticum dicoccoides
TTCTCGAAGTAACCTCTAGGTCTTGCTGGAGTACTAGTTTTTTGAACACATGTTAATCAAAGGTCTATCGCGTTACTTTTAGATATTTTTTTGTTTTTTTCAACACATGTTAATTTGGTTCAAAGAAGGTCTATCATGTTACTTCATGACATCTTCCCAAAAAAAGTGATATGAATTTTGTCAACATATAAGGCATGTCTGTCAAATTACTTGTTCACGAATTAACCTCTATGTCCGGCTGGAGTATTGCTTTTTGAATGCATGTTAATCGTAGGTCTATCGCGTTATTTTTAGTATTTTTTGTTTTTTGAACATATGTTAATTGCCTGGAAAGAAGGTCTATCATGTTACTTCACGACATCTTTCCAGAAAAGGGATATATCTTTTGTCAACCTATACATGTCTGTCAAATTAACCTCGAGGTACTTGTTCTCGAATTAACATCTCGGTCTTGTTGGAGTACTTGTTTTTTGAACACATGTTAATCGAAGGTCTATCGCCTCACTTTTTGAAGAAAATTGTTTTCTGAACACTTGTTAGTTCGCTTGAAAGAAGGTCTATCATGTTACTTCACGACAACTTTCCAAAAAAAGTGATATGACTTCTGTCAACATATAAGGCATGTCTGTCAAATTAACCTCG
>NW_021311911.1:10817-11870 GCF_002162155.2 Triticum dicoccoides
ATCACGTTACTTTTTGATATTTTTTGTTTTGTTGAACACATGTTAGTTGGCTTGAAAGAAGGTCTATCATGTTACTTCATGACATCTTCCCAAAAAAAGTGATATGAATTTTGTCAACCTATAAGGCATGTCTGTCAAAGTACTTCTTCTTGAATTAACCTCTACATCCTGAGAGAGTACTTGTTTTTTAATGCATGTTAATCGTAGGTCTATCGCGTTACTTTTTGGTTTTTTAACACATGTTAATTGGCTTGAAAGAATGTCTATCGTGTTACTTCACAACATCTTTCCAAAAAAAGTGATATGACTTTTGTCAACCTATAAGGCATGTCTGTCAAATTAACCTCGAGGTACTTGTTCTCGAATCAACATCTGGTCTTGCAGGAGTACTTGTTTTTTGAACACATGTTAATCGAAGGTCTATCGGCTTACTTTTTGAAAAAATTTGTTTTTTGAACACATGTTAATTGGCTTGAAAGATGGTCTATCGTGTTACTTCACGACATATTTCAAAAAAAAGTGATATGACTTTTGTCAACCTATAAGGCATGTCCGTCAAATTAACCTCGAGGTACTTGTTCTCGAATTAACATCTGGGTCTTTGTGGAGTACTTTTTTTCTCAATGCATGTTAATCGAAGGTCTATCGCGTTACTTTTTGATAAAAAAAATTTAAACACATGTTAATTGGCTTGAAAGAAGGTCTACCGTGTTACTTCACGACATCTTTCCAAAAAAAGTGATATGACTTTTGTCAACCTATAAGGCATGTGTGTCAAATTAACCTCGAGGTACATGTTCTAGAATTAACCTCTGGGTCTTGCGGGAGTACTTGTTTTTTGAACACATGTTAATCGAAGGTCTATCGCGTTACTTTTTGATATTTTTTTGTTTTTTTGAACACATGTTAATTGGCTTGAAAGAAAGTCTATCATGTTACTTCATGACATCTTCCCAAAAAAAGTGATATGAATTTTGTCAACCTATAAGGCATGTTTGTCCAATTACTTGTTCTCGAATAAACCTCTATGTCCGGCTGGAGTACTTGTTTTTT
>NW_021311912.1:0-1205 GCF_002162155.2 Triticum dicoccoides
GCCAGTGATCTTCTCCATGGCCTCTTCAAAATTGTTCAGCACATCTTGCACCTGTTCAGTCATCATTTGCTGAAACTTATCATGAAGCTCCTTGTTCGATAAATTCTCCCAGTCAATCTCGTCGGCTTGTGATCCTGGCATGGTTAGCAGCAATATAAACACACAAGAATATGATCCTACAGACTACGAACAAGTGGTGGTGGTGGGTGTCACAAATCCGTCAAGCAAATCTCAAATTCTTACCAGTTCTTACCCAGCAGCAGGCGGTGATCGGCAACCGTTGTAGTCAAAAACTCTCAAAGCTTGGATAGAGCGATTACCAGGGAGAGTCAAACGCACGACGTAGATGTATGTGGAGCTGGGAAGGCTTATAATATGGTAGCAAAAAGGGTCAGCAATAATCAATTCAGAGATGCAAAGTTGAATAAACGCTCAACGACGGTACTGTGCTGGTCCTAGGCTAGACTGTGCTAGAGACGCGAGCCTAGAACACTAACAAAATCACGGCGCGGCACGTAAACAAGGGAAAAGCACACTCTGAATTTTTTTTTTCGCTCTTTTTTTTGCGCTCTTTTTTTTTGCGCTGCTTTTTTTTTTGCGAAAAATCACTATAATGGCGAGTGTCTCAAAACTCTTCCTAGCTCAAACTGACAGGATGGGCACGAAATTTTTTCGACCAATTTTTTTTTTCGACTGCCCGGACCCAAAAACTGGAAACGGGTCGAAAAACTGTAAAATCTCACCGAGCAACTTGGAAATCTGATACCACTTGATAGAGGCGAGGGTGTCCCGATCTTTCGATGAGATGATAACTATCGATTTGGTGGAGACGACTTTGACGATCCGACTACAAACGTGCACGACGTTGCGCCTTAGCAATCGCTAAACCAATCTCCTGAGGTTACTGACGATGCCGGAAGCACGGTCAGCCTGACCACGAAGGTCTATTCCTGCAAGCAATCGAAGATCGAGCAAGAATATGATAAAGCAATCTGAATATTGCAAATATATATGAGGTATTGATAATGGTGGGGATCCGGAAGCGGTCTTGGTCTGGTCGTTGGACACAAACGAAGTACACGAAGTTGCAATGGCTAACTTTTAACTAAACAAATCCCAAAGTCTAAACGATGCCCTAAGGGCTGTATATATGGAGGAAGAGGGGGGAATTTCGTGGCCCTTGGTGGAGGGGTCCGAAATCAACC
>NW_021311913.1:0-3033 GCF_002162155.2 Triticum dicoccoides
TCCGTCTGAGGATGGAACGCCGTACTCAGGCGGAGCTGGACATCCACCATCCTGAAGAGGTCGCGCCAGACATGGCCCGTGAACACGGGGTCTCGATCACTGACGATCGAAGCAGGGAACCCGTGTAGACGGACGATGCCGTCGAAGAAGGCCCAGGCCACGGACGCCGCCGTGTATGGATGGCCGAGCGCTATGAAGTGGGCGTACTTGGAGAAGCGGTCGACCACCATGAGGATGACCGACTTGCCGCCCACCTTGGGAAGGCCCTCAATGAAGTCCATGGATATATCCATCCAGACCTGAGATGGCACCTCCAGGGGCTGGAGTAACCCGGCCGGCCTGAGGGTCTCTGTCTTGTTGCGCTGGCATGTCTGACAAGACCGAACCCAGTCGCGGACCAGGGCGCGATCGCCAGGGATGTAGAAGTCGGCGCAAAGACGATGGAGGGTTTTCTGCATACCCTCATGACCCGCGGAGTGGGCGGCTGTAACACTTGGTGACGGAGATCATCCTGCGCCGGAACAAAGACCCGGCGCCCATGTAGGAGCAGTCCGTCAGAGAAGCGCCAAGGCTCCTCCAGGTCGCCGGCCGTGAGTTGCTGCTGAAGACGGATGGCGTCGTCGGCCGTCGCAGTGGCGCGGCGAATGTCGGCGAAGAGGCCGAACGTCGGCCCGGAGCGGATGCACAGGGCCGCCCCGACGGACTCGTCGGCGGAGGAAGCGAGGTCGGAGTCGCTACGGGACAGCGCGTCAGCCACGGTGTTAAGGCGGCCCGGCCGATACTCGACGGAGAAGTCGAAGCCGAAGAGCCATTGGTCCAGCAAAAACTTCAGGCTGTAGTGGTCGGTGCGAATCTGGAAGGACCGTCCCCACAAGTACGGCCGCCAATTACGAACGACCTGGACAAGGCCAATGAGCTCCCGCTCATATGCCGCCAGCTTAAGATGACGCGGAGCGAAAGGCCGGCTGAAGAAGGCGAGGGGCCCATCGCCTTGATGAAGCACGGCGCCGAACCCTGCGCCCGAGGTGTCACAGTCCACCACGAACGGGCGGTCGAAGTCGGGCATCTGGAGGACGAGGCCCGTCGTGAGGGCCCCTTGAGGGCCTCGAACGCCATCGTTGCCTCGTCGTCCCAGGCGAAAGCGTCGCGGCGAAGCAACCGCGTGAGGGGCGCCGCGATGAGCTCGAACTTCCGGATAAATTTCCGGTAGTAGCCGGCGAGGCCGAGGAACCCGCGAAGAGCCCGCGGCGAGTGAGGCGTCGGCCATGCGGAGACGGCTGCCACCTTGTCGGCGTCCATAGCCACCCCGTCGGCCGAGATGGCATGGTCCATGTAGGCCACCGAAGGCGTCCCGAACGAGCACTTCGAGCGCTTAAGGTGGAGGTGGTGCGCTCGAAGCTCGTTGAAGACGATGGCGACGTGCTGGAGGTGCTCGGCCCAAGACGCACTGTAGATTAGAATATCATCAAAGAAAACAAGCACAAACCGGCGTAAGTAGGGCCTGAGGACGTCGTTCATCAGAGCCTGGAAGGTCGCCGGGGCGTTGGTGAGGCCAAAGGGCATCACCAAGAACTCGAAGTGGCCGTGATGAGTCCGAAACGCCGTCTTGGCGATGTCATCCGGGTGCATGCGCACCTGGTGGTACCCCGACCGGAGGTCGAGTTTGGTGAAGAAGTGCGCCCCGTGGAGCTCATCGAGGAGCTCGTCGACCACCGGAATAGGGAACTTGTCCTTAAGTGTGACAGCATTAAGGGCACGGTAGTCGATGCAGAAACACCATGTGTCGTCTGACTTCCGGACGAGAAGCACCGGCGCAGTAAATGGCGAAGTGGAGAGCCAGATGATGCCTGCCGCGAGCATGAGCGCACACTGCCGCTCCAACTCATCCTTCTGCAACTGTGGGTAGCGGTAAGGCCGTACCACCACCGGCGCGGAGCCTGGCAGGAGATGTATACGGTGATCGTACGTGCGGGCGGGCGGCAGCCCCTGTGGCTCGGTGAAGATGTCTGTGTGCTGCTGGAGGGGGCTCTCCAATAGTGGGTGCTCGGCCGTGGCGGTGGTCGTGGCCAGGTGGAGTGGAGTGGTTGGGCGGCACCCCCAATGCCGTCCCACCGAATGCGGCGGCCCAACCGCCAAAGGTCATCGTTAGCGCGTCGAAATCCCATAGAATAGGACCAAGAGTGCGCAGGAAGTCGATACCGAGGATGAAGTCGAAGCAGCCCAAGTCGGTGCCGGCGCAGGTGATGGTGAAGGGCTCGTCGCCGATAGTGATGGGTACGTCGCGGGCGAGCCCGTGGCAGCGGAGACGATCGCCATCAGCGACTGTGACTCGCAACTGCTCACCGCCGGTTGGCTGTAATGCAAGGCGCCGCATGGTGGTCTCCGACAGGAAGTTATGCGTGGACCCTGTATCCACTAGGGCCACCAGGCGCTCGCCCTGGATCATGGCCGGTAAGAGCATCGTCCGTTCATCACGGTGGCCAGGGCGGGCGCGGGCTCCGCAAGGGCTGGAGCGCCAAGGCCATCCTCCAGTGTGTCCTCCTCAGTCTCGTCTGTCGTCTCCAAGTAGAAGAGGCGGGGACAGACATGGCCCGGTGCATAGGGCGCATCACAGTTGAAACACAAGCCCAAGCGACGGCGTTCCAGCTGTTCCGCCTGAGTGAGGCGCCTGAATGGCCGCGTCGGTGCCGGGGTGGGTGCCGGAGCGGCTGTGGACGACGCTGGTGCTGCCGGGGATGGCCGGGGAAGCTGTCGGCCCCCACGTGGCGCGGATGGACGCGTTAATGCCAGGGTGCGCTGCTCGAACGCCCGGGCATAGTACATGGCCGTCTGAATGTCTTGGGGCCCCTTCATCTCGACATCCACGCGGATGTGGTCAGGAAGGCCGCCGATGAAAAGCTTCGCCCGTTGTAAGGACGTCACACCGGGCGCATGGCACGCCAGGGCCTCGAAGAGGTCGGCGAAGTCCTGCACCGTGGAGGTGAACGGCAGGCGGCCCAACTCGGCCAAGCGGCTCCCGCGGACCGGTGGCCC
>NW_021311913.1:3043-4658 GCF_002162155.2 Triticum dicoccoides
GAGAGCGACGTCGTGGCGCCCGCCGAGAGCGAGGTCGTGACGCCCGGCGCGGAAGCGGCGGCGGTGGAGGAGTGGCGGTAGCGGCAATGGTGGAGTTGATGGGCAGCGGCGGTGGTGGTGGCGGCGGCGGCGGAATTGGAGGTGGCGAAGACATGGTCGAAACCCGGGTACCTGATACCAAATTGGTAGGAGGTTCCTACCAGCGCGGCTACGTAGGTTATAGGGATGAGGTGGAGGTGGACGAGGGCTGGAGCGGGCGCGTCGGCGAGTGGGCGCCGTCGCGGCTAGGGTTTAGGGGCGGCGGCGGCTGGCTGGTGTCGGCTAGCGTTCCGGCTCCTCAGGGAGCCAGGCAACAGAAGATGATAATATCTTTATTGCTTGATCTCAAACGATGTCTTACAACTAGTATTTATAACTTTAGCCTAAGATAACTTGCCTAAAATAACTTGCCTAAGATAACTTGTGGGTCAAGCCCTTAATACTAATGCCCGGTGGGCCTCTTCCTGGTATAGACCAAACCGGTCATAACAATATGTATCTCATCTCTAGGTATTTCTTGATCTCGTCAGTTTCGTTTGCCGCGCCCCTTTCCTTGAGCAAGGCTGTAACATGGTCGTCGTCTTTACGGATATACTTAAATAGGTACTTGATTGATCTGGACCTATTGCACCAATCGACATTTATATGAGCTTGAAATTTGACTAGAAGATTCCGGTTGTATGGCACAACAAATCTGTTGTCGAGCATCACCCCTCCCTTTTTGATCTGCCTTCCGTCATCCCTCCTTTTATATACTGGAAATCCATCCTTGTCAATGGTAGTACTGACATTGTATCTTTTTGGGAAATGTTTGGTGCATTTATGGTTCACCATGCATGGTGAGTTTTTCTTAGCCTCTCCGCACGGGCCATGCATCATGAAGTTCTCAACAGCTTCAAATGCATCCGGATCCTCATCCTTGTTTGGGATCTCAACGCTTATTATTTTGTCGATTTGTGATGGTTCTGGGTACTTGTCTTTGTCCTTAAAAAATATTAGTATGTGGGCACGCGGGAGTTCTCTCTTCTGGAATTCTATTGTGTAGATGACTGCAGTTCATTAATAGTTTGTCAGATTTAGCTAAAACTGGAATGCATGTTACTAAAGAGCTAGAGTCTGACAGAGTATAAGATGATGCATGTTACTAAAGAGCAAGAGTCTGATGGACTAGAAGATGATGCATGAAAGAGTAAAGTCTGATAGCCAATGGGACTTACTTGCAACTGTTTCTCCAAAGTATTTCTTTTCTCTTATGTCTCTCATTAGCTCCTTTAGTTTGATCATAAATACTCTGTCCACAATATATGGCCGATCGGCTAGCTTTTGGCCACCTCCCGCTTCATCTAGCATGTATTGGATCTCAGGCCACTTTCCATTGCATGTGAATGTAATAAATAGGTCTGGGTATCCAGCCCAACGACATATTGCAAAGGCATCTTGCAAATATTGTGCCTTGTTTCTTCTGCCACCTGTAAAAGTTAAAGGCACAATTATCCTCTTTCCAGCTTGCTCTGTTCTTGTGTCCCCTCGCTCAATCGCATCCTGCAATCCACTGTAAAGTTCAGTTCGTAGCTTT
>NW_021311914.1:0-1987 GCF_002162155.2 Triticum dicoccoides
CGTGATGACATGGTATGAGATGCATGAAAACGAAAACAACACACGGAGACAAGGACCCGAACCCGAGAAATAAATATAACTTGACACCGGAAACGGCAAGAGTTGGAGTACAAATGGGGAAAGTTACATCTGGGGCGTTACAACACTCCACCACTACGAAAAGATCTCGTCCCGAGATCTAGGACTGAAAGAACTCCGGGTACTCAGAACGGAGGTGATCCTCGCGTTCCCAGGTGGCTTCACGGTCGGAATGGTGAGACCACTTAACTTTGAGAAATTTGATTGACTTGTTGCGAGTCTTGCGTTCAGTCTCTTCCAGAATAGCAACTGGGTGCTCACGATAAGAGAGATCTTCTTGGAGCTCAATGTCCTCGAAGTTGACGGTGCGGTCAGGAGTCTTGAAGCACTTTCGAAGCTGAGAGACATGGAACACATCATGAACATTTGCAAAGTTTGAAGGAAGCTCGAGTTGATAGGCGAGGTCGCCTCTCTTGCTGACAATCTTGAAAGGTCCCACGTATCTAGGGGCAAGCTTCCCTTTGATACCGAAGCGACGAGTACCTTTCATAGGAGAGACGCGGAGGTAAACGTGATCTCCGATCTCGAAAACCAGATCACGGTGCTTACTATCATAGTAGCACTTCTGGCGGGATTGAGCTGCTTTGAGGTTATCACGAATGACTTTGCACATTTCTTCTGCTTCTGTGATTAAGTCATTACCCAGCAGCTGACCTTCACCGGTTTCAGACTAGTTGAGAGGGGTACGGCACTTCCTGCCATATAGAATTTCAAAGGGGGCCTTGCCCGAACTTGCTTGAAAGCTGTTGTTGTAAGAGAATTCAGCATAAGGAAGACAATCCTCCCACTTCATGCCGAAGGAGATCACACAAGCCCTGAGCATATCTTCAAGAATTTGGTTGACACGCTCGACTTGACCGCTTGTTTGAGGATGGAAAGTTGTGCTGAAGCGGATACTGGTGCCCATGGCCTTCTGAAAAGAATCCCAAAACTTGGAGGTAAAGATGCTGCCACGGTCTGAAGATATCACTTGAGGAATACTGTGCAGAGAGACAATGCGAGAGGTATAGAGTTCCGCCAATTGAGCTGCAGTGATTGACTCTTTGATAGGCAGAAAGTGAGCCACTTTGGTGAGCTTGTCGATGACGACGAATATAGCATCATTGCCACGCTTGGACTTTGGAAACCCAGTCACGAAGTCCATTTCAATGTGGTCAAACTTCCATTTTGGAATGGCAAGAGGTTGGAGGAGACCTGCTGGCCTTTGGTGTTCTGCCTTCACTCTTCTGCAGACATCACACTCGTTCACGAATTGAGCGATCTCGCGCTTCATTCGAGTCCACCAATAAGTTTGCTTGAGATCCTGATACATCTTCGTACTACCAGGGTGGATGGAGAGGAGAGAGTTGTGAGCCTCGTTCATGATCACCTTACGAAGTTCACCTTTGGGCACAACAATCCGATCCTCGAAGAAGAGAGTGTCCTTGTCATCAAGTCGGTAGGACTTGTACTTGGACTGACTCTTTGCAATACCAATCTTCACCTTTTTCACCATAGCATCAAGAAGTTGGGCTTGGCGAATCTGGTCTTCTAAGGTAGGAGAGACTTGAAGGTTGGCGAGGAAACCTTGAGGAACAACTTGCAGATTAAGTTTGCGGAAAGCTTCACAAAGCTCGGGTTGATAAGGCTTGAGAATCAGACTGTTGCAATATGCTTTTCTGCTCAAAGCGTCAGCAATCACATTAGCCTTGCCTGGAGTATACTCGATACTCGGATTGTACTCTTGAATCATTTCGACCCATCGAGTCTGCCTGAGGTTGAGATTAGGCTGAGTGAAGATGTACTTGAGACTCTTGTGATCAGTGAAAATGTCCACTTTTCTTCCCAATAGAAGATGTCTCCAAGTCAACAAAGCGTGCACAACTGCCGCCAACTCGAGATCATGAGTGGGGTAGTTCTTCTCATTAGG
>NW_021311915.1:0-1273 GCF_002162155.2 Triticum dicoccoides
CGTGGTCGAGATTTTAAGTCTTAACTTCATACCTTACATCTCAGGCAAGAATTCCTTCTTTGACTGATCCATCTTGAACACCTTCAAGATCATGTCAAGGTACGTGCTCATTTGAAAGTACTATTAAGCATTTTGATCTATCTTATAGATCTTGATGCTTATTGTTCAAGTAGCCTAATCCAGGTTTTCCATTGAAAAACAGTTTTCAAATAACCCTATATGCTTTCTAGAAATTCTACATCATTTCTGATCATCAATATGTCAACAACATATACTCATCAGAAATTCTATAGTGCTCCCACTCACTTCTTTGGAAATACAAGTTTCTCATAAACTTTGTATAAACCCAAAATCTTTGATCATCTTATCAAAGCGCACATTCCAACTCCGAGATGCTTACTCCAGTCCATGGAAGGATCGCTGGAGCTAGCATACCTTTTAGCATCCTTAGGATCGACAAAAACTTTCTGATTTGTATCACATACAACCTTTCCATATGAAGACTGGTAAGGAAACTCGTTTTGTCATCCATCTGCCAGATTTCATAAATGCAGCTAATGCTAACATGAATCCGACGGACTTAAGCATCGCTACGGATGAGAAAATCTCATCGCAGTCAACTCCTTGAACTTGTGAAAAACTCTTCACCACAAGTCGAGCTTCATAGATGGTGACATTACTATCATTGTCCGTCTTCCTTTTGAAATCCATCTGTACTCATTAGCCTTACGACCATCGAGCCGTTCTGCCAAAGTCTACACTTTGTTTTCATACATGGATCCTCTCTCTGATTTTATGGCCTCAAGCCATTTATCGGAATCCGGGCCCACCATCGCTTCTCCATAGCTCGTAGGTTCATTGTTGTCTAGCAACATGACCTTCAAGACAGGATTACGTACCACTCTGAAGTAGTACGCATCCTTGTCATCCTACGAGGTTTGGGAGTGACTTGATCCGAAGTTTCATGATCAATATCATAAGCTTCCACTTCAATTGGTGTAGGTGCCACAGGAACAACTCCCTGTGCCCTGTCACACACTAGTTGAAGAGACGGTTCAATAACCTCATCAAGTCTCCACCATCCTCCCACTCAATTCTTTCGAGAGAAACTTTTCCTCGAGAAAGGACCCGATTCTAGAAACAATCCATATTGCTTTCGGATCTGAATTAGGAGGTATACCCAACTGTTTTGGGTTTCCTATGAAGATGCATTTTATCCGCTTTGGGTTCGAGCTTATCAACCTGAAACTTTTTCATATAAGCGTCGCAGCCC
>NW_021311916.1:0-1069 GCF_002162155.2 Triticum dicoccoides
CACCTTCATAATTTTCATACATGTCGCTCTTGATTCATTGCATATCCCGGTACACCGCCGGAGGCATTCATATAGAGTCATACCTTGTTCTAGCTTTGAGTTGTAATTCCTGAGTTGTAAATCCATAAAAGTGTGATGATCTTCATTATTAGAGCATTGTCTCAATGAGGAAAGGATGATGAAGACTATGATCCCCCCACAAGTCGGGATGAGACTTCGGACTTTACAAAAGAAAAAAAAGAGAAGAAAGGCCAAAGAAAAAAAAGAAAAAGAAAAAAAGAAAAAAGAAAAAAGAAAAAAAATGCGAGAAAAAGAGAGAAGGGACAATGCTACTATCTCTTTTTCCACACTTGTGCTTCAAAGTAGCACCATGATCTTCATGATAGAGAGTCTCCTATGTTGTCACTTTCATATACTAGTGGGAATTTTTCATTATAGAACTTGGCTTGTATATTCCAATGATGGGCTTCCTCAAAATGCCCTAGGTCTTCATGAGCAAGCGAGTTGGATGCACACCCACTTAGTTTCTTTTGTTGAGCTTTCATATATTTATAGCTCTAGTGCATCCGTTGCATGGCAATCCCTACTCACTCACAGCGATATCTATTGATGGCCATCTCCATAGCCCATTGATACGCCTAGTTGATGTGAGACTATCTTCTCCCCCTTTTTGTCCTCACAACCACCACCATATACCACCATAGTGCTATGTCCATGGCTTGCACTCATGTATTGCGTAAGAGTTGAAAAAGCTAAAGCGCGTTAAAAAGTATGAAACAATTGCTCGGCTCGTCATCGGGGTTGTGCATGATGGGAGTATTTTCTGTAATAGAAATGAAGCATGGCCTAACTGTATGATTTTGTAGGGATGAGCTTTCTTTGGCTATACTATTTTGATAGGACATGATTATTTGTTAGTATGCTTTGAAACATTTATATTTTTATGTTTTATAATCTTTTATTTTGATTCATTTGGATCTGAACATTCATGCCGCAATAAAGAAAATTACATTGAGAAATATGCTAGGTAGCATTCCACATCAAAAGTTCTGTTTTTATCATTTACCTA
>NW_021311917.1:0-1818 GCF_002162155.2 Triticum dicoccoides
GACATCAACTCCTTATTCACTCGAAGCCTCGATCCATTCGGGGGCTAATGATGGGGTTGTGTACCTAGGGTAGGATCATGGACCTGATCCAAGTAACTTACCCTAGGACATCCTTAGAAGAGGTCGCCTTCCAGTCGACCAACGAGGATTCACTCGACTGGCCTGAAGGACTCGACCACGAAGACTCACTCGACCACCAGGAGGTCAAGAGGCACTCTGCACTGCAACGGCCTGTAATCAAGTAGACTTTATGATAGTAAAGGCACTTTATGTGGGGCGTTACCAGTAACGCCCCAGACTTAACTCACCTTAAACCCTCTCCTGCGTGGGCTGGCTAGGGTCCTGGCGCACTCTATATAAGCCACCCTCCTCCACAGGCAGAAGGGTTCGGCACCTTGTAGTTCATGCATTCATAATCCACTCGACCGCCTCCGGGCTCCGAGACGTAGGGCTGTTACTTCTTCCGAGAAGGGCCTGAACTCGTACATCCTTTGTGCTTACAACCTCTCCATAGCTAGGACCTTGCCTCTCCATACCTACCCCCCACTCTACTGTCAGGCTTAGAACCACGACACGCGGCCCCCTCCTGGCTCCTTCCTCTTCTCCCTCTTCGCCCATGTAGGCCCATTAACCCCCCGGGGGGGGTTCCGGTAACCTCCCGGTACTCCGGTAAAATGCCGATTTCACCCGGAACCATTCCGATGTCCAAACACAGGCTTCCAATATATCAATCTTTATGTCTCGACCATTCCGAGACTCCTCGTCAAGTCCGTGATCACATTCGGGACTCCGAACAAACTTCGGTACATCAAAACTTATAAACTCATAATAAAACTGTCATCGAAACGTTAAGCGTGCGGACCCTACGGGTTCGAGAACTATGTAGACATGACCTAAAACCATTCTCGGTCAATAACCAATAGCGGGACCTGGATGCCCATATTGGTTCCTACATATTCTACGAAGATCTTTATCGGTTAAACCGCATAACAACATACGTTGTTCCCTTTGTCATCGGTATGTTACTTGCCCGAGATTTGATCGTCGGTATCCAATACCTAGTTCAATCTCGTTACCGGCAAGTCTCTTTACTCGTTCTGTAATACGTCATCTCATAACTAACTCATTAGTTATAATGCTTGCAAGGCTTAAGTGATGAGTATTACCGAGAGGGCCCAGAGATACCTCTCCGACAATCGGAGTGACAAAACCTAATCTCGAAATATGCCAACTCAACATGTACCTTTGGAGACACCTGTAGTACTCCTTTATAATCACCCAGTTACGTTGTGACATTTGGTAGTACCCAAAGTGTTCTTCCGGTAAACGGGAGTTGCATAATTCTCATAGTTACAGGAACATGTATAAGTCATGAAGAAAGCAATAGCAGAATACTAAACGATCAAGTGCTAAGCTAACGGGATGGGTCATGTCAATCACATCATTCTCCTGATGATGTGATCTCATTAATCAAATGAAAACACATGTCTATGGTTAGGAAACATAACCATCTTTGATTAATGAGCTAGTCAAGTAGAGGCATACTAGTGACTATATGTTTGTCTATGTATTCACACATGTATCATGTTTCCGGTTAATACAATTCTAGCATGAATAATAAACATTTATCATGATATGAGGAAATAAATAATAACTTTATTATTGCGTCTAGGGCATATTTCCTTCACGGGAAGCGCGGGTGACGAATGATGTCTCATAACTTCTCCTATCTCTCCAATTACCGCCCACTCGCATTCACACCACATTCCCCCCTCTCTATCATGGCCCCTTCGTGCTCTCCAATAGCCGACCCACAAC
>NW_021311918.1:0-1414 GCF_002162155.2 Triticum dicoccoides
AAGTTAAACAAGTTTGCCTTAAGAAGGCTAGCACAAACTGGGATACAGATCGAAAGAGGCGCAGACCTCCTGCCTGGGATCCTCCTAAACTACTCCTGGTCATCGTCAGCGGGCTGCACGTAGTAGTAGGCACCTCCGTGTAGTAGGAGTCGTCGTCGAAGGTGGCGTCTGGCTCCTGGGCTCCAACATCTGGTTGCGACAACCAGGTAGAAGGGATAGGGGGAAAAGAGGGAGAAAGCAACCGTGAGTACTCATCCAAAGTACTCGCAAGCAAGGAGCTATACTACATATGTATGCATTGGTATCTACTGGAATAAGGCTATTATATGTGGACTGAACTGCAGAAAGCCGGGATAAGGGGGGATAGCTAGTCCTTTCGAAGACTACGCTTCTGGTAACCTCCATCTTGCAGCAGAAGAAGAGAGTAGATGGTAAGTTCACCAAGTAGCATCGCATAGCATAATCCTAACCGATGATCCTCCCCTCGTCGCCCTGTGAGAGAGCGATCATCGGTTGTATCTGGCACTTGGAAGGGTGTGTTTTATTAAGTATCCGGTTCTAGTTGTCATAAGGTCAAGGTATAACTCGGAGTCGTCCTGTTACCGAAGATCACGGCTATTCAAATAGATTAACTTCCCTGCAGGGGTGCACCACATAACCCAACACGCTCGATCCCATTTGGCCGGACACACTTTCCTGGGTCATGCCCGGCCTCGGAAGATCAACACGTCGCAGCCCTACCTAGGCACAATAGAGAGGCCAGCACGCCGGTCTAAATCCTATGGCGCAGGGGTCTGGGCCCATCGCCCTTTGCACACCTGCATGTTGCGAACACGGCCGGTGAGCAGACCTGGCAACCACCATTACCAAGGAAGTTGCGTTACGCGGTCCAACCCGGCGCGCGCCGCTTAGTCGCTGACGTCACGAAGGCTTCGACTGATACCACGACGTCGAGTGCCCATAACTGTCCCCGCGTAGATGGTTAGTGCGTATAGGCCAGTAGCCAGACTTAGATCAAATACCAAGAACTCATTAAGTGTGTTAAGTATCCGCGAACGCCGACCAGGGCCAGGCCCACCTCTCTCCTAGGTGGTCTCAACCTGCCCTGTCGCTCTGCCACAAAGTAACAGTCGGGGGCCGTCGGGAACCCAGGCCCACCTCTACCGGGATGGAGCCACCTGCCCCTTCAGCCCCCATCTCCGAACAGTATCACAGGTAATGTAACAGTGTAATGTATATAGCATGCCCGTGATCACCTCCCGAAGTGATCATGGCCCAGTAGTATAGCATGGCAGACGGACAAGAGTGTGGGGCCACTGATGGAACACTAGCATCCTATACTAAGCAGTAGGATAGCAGGTAAGGGTAACAACTATAGCAACAATGACAAGCTATGCATCAGAATAGGATTAAC
>NW_021311919.1:0-2876 GCF_002162155.2 Triticum dicoccoides
GGACAATGAAATAGCACTTTTGGTACCAATTCTTGTCGGTTCTCACACCTACACAAGTAAAAGCTTATAGTGGAACTTGGTTAGGATGGTGGCATAAAATTGATTGCAATCGTTAGTTTGACTCAAAGATGTTGAAAATGATTCGCAAATTCGCAAATGTAACAAGTAGACCAAGCAAGTATGGGTACACGGAAACACACACGCAAATAGATAAGTGGGATTGTGCAATCCAAAAGTGAGCCAAAATGTGGAGACCACGAAAATGCTCTTGTTGCACAATACTAGAGAGACGCTAGCATGATTGCACAATAGGTGGATACGCAAACTTGTGCACAACCTACTAGGCAAAAATGCAACTATCTCTATCCCAAGTATGCTATATGTATGGTATTTCGGTGCAATGATCCAAGATGATACAATATGACAATCTTAATGTTGTATGATGCTATGGTTCTTGCTCATAAGCTCTTTGCTTATCTTTCCTCTTTGCTTAAAAGCTTGTTTGGCTCTTTCTCTTTGGAGCTCTTTTCTTATGCAAACTTCATGAACCAAGATAGCAATTGTGTATGCTATGACAACTTTGTGACACACAAGTGGATCCCAAGATATGCACCACTATGTTATGGTATGTATGGAGTATGATCCCTAATGTGCACAAGTCACGTTGCCGGCAATACTCAATGGCTAGTCTCGATGGGTAAGCGACGCGAAATGAGGCAATGTGGGTTATCAATGCAATTGCAAGTTATGACAAAGATGTCGTCGAAGTTACCGTCCGTAGCGAAGATGAGTATTCGACGAAGATGAGCGTTGGTTGTTGATGTCGCACCGTACCTAAATAGCCGAAACACAATAGGACACGGAAAGGACAACTCAAATTCTCGAACCCAAAGTCGAATGGTGGTACGGAGGTTGTGTCGTGGTATTTTGGCAGGTGGAAGTGGTGGTGTTGGGGTGGGGGAGTATATAGGCGTAGGTGGTGGTGGTGGAGGACTGCAAGAATACAGTTTCGGCAGAGGAAGCCGGATGATCCGGGCCAGGAGCCGGATGATCCGGGTGCGTCCAGATGATCCGAGCCAGGGTCCGGATGATCCGGGCAGGTCAAACACTGTCGGGAGCTGCTCGGGAAGAACTCGAAAACGGCGAGAAATTCGTCGATTCCGCGGATTTTGGATGGATTTCGAGGGGAAGAAGGTGGGGAAAAGTAAGATCCACAAGTTACACACCGAATCCACGGATCAAAATCAACAAATCTTCATCAAAACCAACAAATCACAAAAAAATTTGGGGCTAATTTTTGTGGGGATTTTCGGATTTAGGACGAAAACAACAAAATTAATCTAGAAAAAGAGGGGTAGGGGCTCCAAAAACGTGATCAACGTGGCTCATGATACCAAGATGATGTAGGGCGGAACCCTAAGTGGTCGATCTTTCACGTTTGGAGGGATCCCACGGGAGAAACATGAGAAACGCGTGGAAATCACAAAGGGGGACACGAGGGAAACGAGAGGGAATCACTAAACCGAACAAGAATCGATTACACGAGTGCTAGATCATCTCACACATAAGGTAACACATGGTCCACAATCAACAAAGGGAAAGGATACAACGGAACCGTTCTTCTCCAAGAGGAGCCCTTGATGTTCTTCCCTAAAGAGGGGTCTTGAATCCGCTTGGGGATCTTCTCCGGAGAGGTCCTGATCTCCGAGGAGAAGTATCCAAGTGGATGAGCAAAGGCTCTCACACAAAATGAGCTAATCCAATGCTAAGTCTCAAAAGGAGGAGGAGGAGTCCTATTTATAGGCTAGGGGGGCGAAGGGGTTCATGGGCTCAGCCCAACACGAGCACACAGGCGCTGGCCGGATGATCCGGGTCCGGAGCCGGATGATCCGGGCTGGTCTGGATGGTCCGGGTGGAGGCCCGGATGATCCGGGGACTCGGCTGGTGGAGGCGCAGGGCCGGATCTCCGGCTGGCGGTCCGGACGTCCGGGCAGGGTCCGGATGATCCGGGACAGGGTCCGGACGATCCGGCTTCCGGGGGGAGGCTTCTGTAGTCTTCGGTCGAATTAGCCGGATCGTCCGGATGGGGGTCCGGATCGTCCGGGCTCTGTCCGGATCATCCGGGCCGTCGTCCGGATCGTCCGGCCAGACTGGTCCTTGGCGCTTTTCCTCTCCGTCTTCACGTATGTCTTCCGCTTCCGGTTCTCCTTGCTTCCTAGCTTCTTCACGGTGAACTCCTTGGTACCTGAGTATGCATAGCGTTTCCGTTTGAGGTAGTAACCATGTCTCATGTGAATCGAAAGGGAATTGAGACAGGGGAGATGTCACCTCGGTTTCGAGAGCTCTTGCACGTGCTCGAGTCATAGGTCCAAGTGGTGTTGTAGGGGATGTAGATGCGTCCATGGGGTTGATCATGGGATGCTCCGCATCAAGTTTTCTTGGCCTCGCTGGATTCTATAGGCGTTTTGTGAGAGATTTCAGCACCATTGCTGCACCTCTCAACGAGCTTACAAAGAAGGATGTGCCTTTTGTTTGGGGTACCGCACAGGAAGAAGCCTTCATGGTATTGAAAGATAAGTTGACACATGCTCCTTTACTCCAACTTCCTGATTTTAATAAGACTTTTGAGCTTGAATGTGATGCTAGTGGAATTGGATTAGGAGGTGTGTTATTACAAGATGGCAAACCTGTTGCATACTTTTCTGAAAAATTGAGTGGGCCTAGTCTGAATTATTCTACTTATGATAAAGAATTATATGCTCTTGTTCGGACTTTAGAAACATGGCAACATTATTTATGGCCCAAAGAATTTGTTATACATTCTGATCATGAATCTTTGAAACATATTAAAAGTCAAGCTAAACTGAATCGTAGAC
>NW_021311920.1:0-1112 GCF_002162155.2 Triticum dicoccoides
CATACACCTGCAATTAGACAAAACACAAAAGTGTGTGAAGTATTTTTGTTCTGGATAACATAAATAGATTATTGAATAGTTTGCACTAGAAATCACCTGACAAATATGCATATATGCAATATTTTTGGTCATATCCAAGGTAGTCATGTCCTCATCATCCTCCCCTTCTTGAAAATAAAGCCGTCCTCGGCGTTGCTTAATCTGAAATGTGGCTAACAAAGGAGACAAGGTGTACATGTTGTATATGTATATGTCATCCATTTTTACTTCCCTTGATTTTTGCATATATGACACATGAATAGATGAGTAACTTGCACAGTTCATAAAATCTAAAGCCAAAAAATTAGCACAAGAAGTAGAAGGCATGAAAATATTGCAACTCAGTTTGCACATATAAGTGAAGCTCTTATTCATTTCAAAAGATTGACAATGTTCATCATTAAACTATCCCAATATTGGTGAATAAACCTTACTTGCATCAAATTTACATGCTACAACATGCTTAAATAAGCAAACATGCAATAAGTCATTCAACACAGAATCATCACCAAGATTAGAGGTCATATCAAAATGATTAAACATTGGTTCTTTTGCATAAATAGTTAATTCAATGGGTGCACTCCAAATTGTTGGTATTTCAGTTGTTTGATCACATGGCAAAGTCAAATTATCAACGTAGTCCTCTAAAATAGGTGGTGTGATCAAAGTAGTGGGTAGCTCATCAGATGGTGCATTCAAATTGACAAGGCATTCATCATTCTCATGTAGAGATGGAAGATCAGTACCTTTGTCATTACCTCTTATGATCAACTCAGATGATGTAGCCACTCTCGGGGGCGATGTGTCACATGGTGGAGGTGATGTAGTCTTGACAACAACGGATGTGGTTGTCATAGTATGCCTAGTAGTTGAAGGAACAATCATATCAACTCTTGGAATGTGCACCGTGCGCTTGTTCTCCTCGTGGCCAACACGTCGTTTTATTTCCTGTTCAGCTTTGCAAGCAAGATGAAACAAATGGTCCATAGGATAACACTCTTCATGAATTAGTATCTCTTGAATATCACAGTTTAATCCTCCCCAAAATCTATCCATAAAATCATCTTCACTTT
>NW_021311921.1:0-4597 GCF_002162155.2 Triticum dicoccoides
TCCATATAACACTTCGAAGGGGGCCATCTTCAGACTAGCTTGATAGCTATTATTATAAGAGAACTCAGCA
The DNA here is from genome assembly GCF_002162155.2 of Triticum dicoccoides. NCBI lineage: Eukaryota > Viridiplantae > Streptophyta > Magnoliopsida > Poales > Poaceae > Triticum > Triticum dicoccoides. The sequence goes on from NW_021311921.1 coordinate 71, forward strand.
TACGGAAGAGATTCCTCCCATTTCTTGCCGAAGGAAATAACACAAGCTCGAAGCATGTCTTCGAGAACTTGGTTGACACGTTCAACTTGCCCTTGTGACTGAGGATGAAAAGCAGTGCTGAAAGACAGATGAGTGCCCATAGCTTGTTGGAAACTTGCCCAGAATCTTGAAGTGAATAAGCTGCCACGGTCTGAACTGATTACCAATGGAATACCGTGAAGCGAGACAATTCTGGTCATGTAGAGGTTTGCCAGCTGACTAGCAGTGATCGTTTCCTTGACAGCCAGAAAATGTGCAACTTTAGAAAGTCGGTCAATGACGACAAGAATAGCATCATTACCCTTTTGCGATTTGGGAAATACAGTAACGAAGTCCATCTCGACATGGTCCCATTTCCATTCAGGAATAGATATAGGTTGCAGAGTTCCAGCAGGCCTTTGATGTTCTGCTTTGATACGACGGCAAACGTCACATTCAGCAACATAACGAGCAATGTCTTGCTTCATGTTAGACCACCAGAATCTCTGGCGGATGTCTTGGTACATCTTTGTACTACTAGGGTGGATACATAGAGGCGTATCATGAGCTTCTTTCATAACCTCCCGAGTCATATTCAGGTTTTCCTTCTTACACGGCACCACTAGGCGGCCTTTGAAGTACAAGGCGCCATCATCAGCAATAGTGAAGGATGAGGGACTTCCTTCTTTGAGGTCTTGCTTAACCTTGTAGACTTCAGAGTCAAATCCCTGCATTGTCTTTATGGTGCCCACGAGATCGGGTTCAACAGCCAGGGTATAGAGGGATCCCTGGGAAACAACACGGAGATTCATCTTGCGGAACTCCGGAGGAGGGGGAGCGAGTGCACCCGGAGGAACAATATGGAGGTTTAGCTTTCTGAATTCTTCAACAAGTGAAGGCTGAACTTTGTGAACCTGGAGGTGGTTGCAGTAAGACTTGCGGCTCAAGGCATCAGCCATTACATTAGCCTTGCCTGGGGTATAGGAAATACCCAAATCAAAGTCTGCAACAGTCTCCATCCATCTCTGCTGACGGAGGTTCAGGTCTGGCTGAGTAAACAGATACTTCAGACTTTGGTGGTCAGTGAAGATCTCGCAACGATTACCGAGTAGGTAATGTCGCCACTGTTTTAGCGCATGAATGACAGCAGCAAGTTCGAGGTCGTGAACTGGGTAGTTCTCTTCGTGAGGGCGCAATTGCCGAGAGGCATAAGCAACCACTTTGTGCTCTTGCATTAGGACACAGCCTAGTCCTTGACGGGAAGCGTCGCAGTAAATGATGAAGTCCTTCTTAGTATCAGGAGGAGCTAGTACTGGGGCAGAAGTCAACTTGTCCTTGAGTGCCTGGAAACTTTCCTGACATTTATCTGTCCATTGGAACTTGACGCCCTTATGCAATAGGTTAGTCAGAGGCCTGGCAATTTTGGAGAAGTTCTCGACGAATCAACGGCAGTAGCTGGCGAGACCGAGAAAACTTCTGACTTGCTTAACGTTCTTCGGAGTAGTCCAATCAAGAATAGCCTGGACTCGTTCAGGGTTGACGGCAATACCATCTTTAGAGATGACATGCCCGAGATAGGTTACTTCGGGAAGCCCGAATTCACACTTGGAGAACTTGGCATATAGCTGATGCTATCGTAGCTTTTCCAGCACAAGACGAAGATGTTCAGCATGTTCTTCTTCACTCTTGGAAAATATCAGGATATCATCCAGATAAACCACGACAAACTTGTCGAGGTAATCCATGAATATATAGTTCATCAGGCGAGAGAAGGTGGCTGGAGCATTGGTCAAGCCGAAAGACATGACGGTGTACTCATATGAACCATAACGAGTCACAAATGCGGTCTTGGGGATATCCTCCTTACGAACACGGATCTGGTGGTAACCCAACCTCAAGTCGAGTTTAGAGAACACTGATGATCCAGCCAATTGATCATACAGATCATTGATCCGAGGAAGAGGATACTTATTCTGAATGGTAGCTTGGTTTATAGGTCGGTAGTCTTGGACCAATCGGTTTGTCCCATCTTTCTTCTTGACAAAGAGAGAAGGTGCTCCCCAAGGAGAGCAACTTGGGTGAATGAAACCACTTCGAAGAGATTTATCGATTTCCTCCTTAAGCTCAAGGAGTTCATGCGGCGGCATCTTGTAGGGTCGCTTGGCTATAGGAGTGGTGCCTGGTTTCAAGTCGATGACGAATTCGACAGCTCTAGCAGGGGGAATCCCTGGGAGTTCTTCAGGAAAGACGTCTAGGAATTCACGCACGACGGGAATGTTTTCAGTGCCCTCAAGTGGTGCAGCGTTCAATGCGTTTAAGGCATAAAGTCTGGCCTCGGCATTCCGAACCAGATGAGCATCGTAGCTAATTATTTCATCAGAAGGGTGTAGCAGATGGACGGTCTTAGTGGCGCAAACGATAGAAGCAGTATGCGCCTTTAACCAATTCATTCCCAGAATGAGGTCAATGCTACAAGACTTTAGTACGATGGGTGAGACAAGGAATTCTAGTCCTTCGATTTCAACGGGGACGTCGTTGCAAATCATGGAGGTTCGACATTGGCCCGCAGGGGTGTGTACTAATAGTGAAGCATTCATGTCTTCACTTATAATGCCATGCATGAATGCGAAATCTTCAGACATGAATGAATGCGATGCACCAGTATCAAATAAAACGGATGCTGGTACTGAATTTACGAGGAGTGTACCCATCACAGTAGCAGGCTGGTCTTGAGCTTCATTCAGATCAATGTGGTTGGCATGAACACGGCCATAAGACTTGGCATTGTTGTTGCGGGCCTGGTTGTTTCCACGGCCAGCGGCTGGAAGGGCCAGTTGATTCTGATTCTGAATGCAATCCCTAGCACGGTGACCTGGTTGACCACACTTGTAGCACAGGCCATTATTGGGAGTGGGAACAGGAGCTTGGGGTGGCGGAGCTGGAAGCCTTGGCAGCCTAGTTGGAGCAGTAGGCAGACGAGGTGCAGCATAAGACTGCCTTGGGGCAGGTGCATTTGGACGGTACATGCTGTTCGGGATCCATATCTTACGCTTCTGCGAGGGCGGGCCCGAAGATGAGCCTGTGTCACGGTTGCGTCTTTGAGAGCTCTGGTGTTCTTGCAGACCAGTCTCAACATTGATGGCCTTATTCACCAAGGTGGCGAAATCAGCAAAGTCGTGCACTAGAAGTGCGAGCTTGATGTCAGCTTGAAGGCCGTCACGGAACTTCTCCTGCCTACGTGCATCAGTTGCAATGTCCTCTTCAGCATAGCGAGACAAGTCCAGAAACTCTCGCTGATAAGCTTCAACAGTCTTGTTGCCTTGGGTGAGGTTGCGAAACTCACGCTTCTTCCGGTCCATGACTCCTTGTGGGATGAAGCGGGCACGGAAAGCAGCCTGGAAGTCTGGCCAGGTGATGATTGTTCTAACTGGCAGAGTACGCCTATGGCTGTCCCACCATTGAGCTGCGGGTCCCTTCAGGAAGAAGGAAGCAAAAGTGACATAGCTGGCAGGGGCTACATCAGCAGACTCCATCTCATAGGTGATGTCACGGAGCCAGTCATCAGCATCCAGCGGCTGGGTTGAGCTGCGGTACACACTTGGGTTGAGGCGTATGAAATCCTGCAGAGTTGTTGTGTTTGGATGCTGGTTCATATTGGGGCGAGGAAACTGGGCCATCACGTTTTCCATGAACTGGCGATTCATCTCAAGCTGTTGGATCATACCAGCCATGTACTCAGGCGGTGGTGGGAAGTTGCCACCACGACCACGACCAGCTGGTCTAACCATCCTGCTAATATATAACAGGGGTAGTTCAGTATTGAGAAATTTGCATAGACAAGAGTCATTCATGATGAAACATGCATAATGAAAGGAGCACGACAGATACCACATAGATAGCCGGCATAACTTACAAAAGGGGTCGGACATAGAGTTCAGTACACAGAGTTCAGTACATAGATTAAGTCATCATAGGCGGCACGCAAGCTCGCGAGTGCATCTAAGACTAATGAGCAAGACTACATCAGTCCCAGGAGGTACTGTGAAGGTAGCTGTAACCTGACAGCTGGTAGTGAGGCAACGGATAGTCCTCCACGTCAGTGGCCTGGGGGCCGCGGATACTCTGGTGTAGAACCCGACGCTCAGGTGGCAGAAGAGGACCAAGTGCGGGAGAGTAGCCTCCCACCTCTGGCCATCCGACACCGTGGGGCATCACGGTCCTGGCTGGGTAGATCGCAGAACGCGGCAGCTGTCCAGACCGGACAAAGGGGTGCAACCGCGTCAGAGCCCTGTAAAGGTGCTGACGAGTGGTGTACAACTCGTGGCAAAGAGCTCTGTTAGCTCGGTCCAGCCCATCAGCATGCAGAACCAGGCGCTGATGGTGGAAGGGCTCTCGGGTGACGGTGGAGTAGGCGGCAGTGTAGTATCCCTCCGCGCCAACGTCAGATGCGATAGGAATGTGTCTGAAAGGGGAAGTGTCCAACGCCTGATACTCTCCACGAAGACGTGT
>NW_021311923.1:0-19379 GCF_002162155.2 Triticum dicoccoides
GCGCATGAATAAATGTAGCGGTCGCCGCAAGTTCCAGAGGCACGAGATCCAATCTAGAGCCCTTTCCGGCACTTCGCCGGAGGGGAACACAATCACGGAGGGGTTCATCATCCTCATGGGTGTCTCTCCGATGACGGGTGAATAGTTTAACTCAGACCTACGGGTCCGTACGCAGTAGCTAGATGGCTTCTTCTCTCTTTGTTTCTCAATACAATGGTCTCTTGGAGATCTATTTGATGTATTAACTTTGTGCGGTGTGTTTGTTGACATCCGATGAATTGTGAGTTTATTATCAGATTTGCCTTGATTTAATATTCATTCTTGATTATGATCGCCACATATTTGTTCTCTGATATTTGTTTTTTTGGCCAACATTATCTATTTATCTTGCAATGAGAAGAGGTGCTTTGTAATGGGTTCGATCTTGCGTTGCTCTTTCCCAGTGACAGAAAGGGCTGCAAGGCACGCATGTATCATTGTTATTAAGGATAAAAAGATGGGGTCTATTCCTATATGAATATATTGTTTACATCATGTCATCGTTCTTATTGTATTACTCCATTTTTCCATTAACTTAATACACTAGATGCATGCTAGATAGCGGTCGATGTGTGGAGTAATAATAGTAGATGCAGCCAGGTGTCAGTCTACTAATCTTGGACGTGATGCCTATATACATAATCATTGTCTTGGATATCGTCATAATTATTTGCTTTTCTATCAATTGCCTAACAGTAATTTGTTCACCCACCGTTTCTAGTTTTCGAGAGAAGCCACTAGTGAAATTTACGGCCCAGGGTCTATTTTCCTATCATATACTTTCAGATCTACATTGCTACTTGCTTTTTCCTCTATTTGCAACTTTTATTTTCATATCTATATTATCAGAAACACAAAAATACCTCGCTGAATTTTATTTCCCATTCTTCCATTTGCAATTATCAATCTATCTATTTACCAATCTACTATCCGGGAGGGATTGACAACTCCTCTTATACGCCAGGTTGCAAGTATTTGTTGTTTGTGTGCAGGTACTGTTTACATAGTGTTGCGTGGTTTTCCTACTGGTTCGATAACCTTGGTCTCATCACTGAGGGAAATACATACCATAGTTGTGATGCATCATCCCTTTCTCTTTGGGGAATTACCGATGTAGTTCAAGCGACATCACTAATCATGTAAACTGAAGCACTAAATTGGCTAGAAAGTATTGTGCTATGGTACGTCTCCAACGTATATATTATCCATCTTAGATGTTTTATATGCATTTATTGTTGGGGAACGTAGCAGAAATTCAAAATTTTCCTACGCGTCACCAAGATCTATCTATGGAGAAACCAGCTACGAGTAGAAGGAGAGTGCATCTACATACCCTTGTAGATCGCTAAGCGGAAGCGTTCAAGTAAACGGGGTTGGTGGAATCGTACTCGTCGTGATTCAGATCACCGATGATCAAGTGCCGAACGGACGGCACCTCCGCGTTCAACACACGTACAGCCCGGTGACGTCTCCCACGCCTTGATCCAGCAAGGAGAGAGGGAGAGGTTGAGGAAGACTCCATCCAACAGCAGCACAACGGCGTGGTGGTGGTGGAGGAGCGTGGCAATCCAGCAGGGCTTCGCCAAGCACCACGGGAGAGGAGAAGAACTTGGGAGAGAGGGAGGGGCTGCACCAAAGGCATAAGGTATGTTTGGGAGGCCCTCCTACCCCACTATATATAGGGATCTCAAGGGGGGGTGCGCCAGCCCCTAGGAGATCCAATCTCCAAGGGGGCGGCGGCCAGGGGAGGAGTCCTCCCCCCCCCCAAGGCACCTAGGAGGTGCCTTCCCCTGCTGGGACTCTTCCTTTAGGGTTTCCCCAGGTGCATGGGCCTCTTGGGGCTGGTGCCCTTGGCCCATGTAGGCCAAGGCACACCCCCTACAGCCCATGTGGCCCCCGGGGGCAGGTGGCCCCACCCGGTGGGCCCCCGGGACCCTTCCGGTGGTCCCGGTACAATACCGATGACCCTGAAACTTGTCCCGATGGCTGAAACAGGACTTCCTATATATAAATCTTTACCTCCGGACCATTCCGGAACTCCTCGTGACGTCCGGGATCTCATCCGGGACTCCGAACAACATTCGGTAACCACATACAAGCTTCCTTTATAACCCTAGCGTCATCGAACCTTAAGTGTGTAGACCCTACGGGTTCGGGAGACATGCAGACATGACCGAGACGTTCTCCAGTCAATAACCAACAGCGGGATCTGGACACCCATGTTGGCTCCCACATGTTCCACGATGATCTCATCGGATGAACCACGATGTCAAGGACTCAATCGATCCCGTATTCAATTCCCTTTGTCTATCGGTATGTTACTTGCCCGTGATTCGATCGTCGGTATCCAATACCTTGTTCAATCTCGTTACCGGCAAGTCACTTTACTCGTTCCGTAACACATCATCCCGTGATCAACTCCTTGGTCACATTGCGCATATGATGATGTCCTACCGAGTGGGCCCAGAGATACCTCTCCGTTTACACGGAGTGACAAATCCCAGTCTCGATCCGCATAAAACAATAGATACTTTCAGAGATACCTGTAGTGCACCTTTATAGTCACCCAGTTACGTTGTGACGTTTGATACACCCAAAGCACTCCTACGGTATCCAGGAGTTACACGATCTCATGGTCAAAGGAAGAGATACTTGACATTGGCAAAGCTCTAGCAAATGAACTACACGATCTTTTGTGCTAGTCTTAGGATTGGGTCTTGTCCATCACATCAATCTCCTAATGATGTGATCCCGTTATCAACGACATCCAATGTCCATAGCCAGGAAACCATGACTATCTGTTGATCACAACGAGCTAGTCAACTAGAGGCTCACTAGGGACATATTGTGGTCTATGTATTCACACGTGTATTACGATTTCCGGATAATACAGTTATAGCATGAATAAAAGACAATTATCATGAACAAGGAAATATAATAATAATACTTTTATTATTGCCTCTAGGGCATATTTCCAACAGTCTCCCACTTGCACTAGAGTCAATAATCTAGTTCACATCGCCATGTGATTAACACTCACAGGTCACATCGCCATGTGACTAATACCCAAGAGTTTACTAGAGTCAGTAGTCTAGTTCACATCACTATGTGATTAACACTCAATGAGTTTTATGTTTGATCATGTTGCTTGTGAGAGAGGTTTTAGTCAACGGGTCTGAACCTTTCAGATCCGTGTGTGCTTTACAAATCTCTATGTCATCTCCTAGATGCAGCTACCATGCTCTATTTGGAGCTATTCCAAATAACTGTTCTACTTGGAGCTATTCTAAATTGTTGCTCCATTATATGTATCCGGTCTCTCTACTCAGAGTTATCCGGATAGGTGTTTAGCTTGTATCGACGTAACCCTTTACGACGAACTCTTTTACCACCTCCATGACCGAGAAAAATTCCTTAGTCCGCTAGTTACTAAGGATAACTTTGACCGCTGTCCTATGATCCATTTTTGGATCACTCTTGTACCCCTTGACTGACTCATGGCAAGGCACACTTCAGGTGCGGTACACAGCATAGCATACTGAAGAGCCTACGTCTTAAGCATAGGGGACGACCTTCGTCCTTTCTCTCTATTCTGCCGTGGTCGAGCTTTAAGTCTTAACTTCGTACCTTACAACTCAGGCAAGAACTCCTTCTTTGACTGGTCCATCTTGAACACCTTCAAGATCATGTCAAGGTATGTGCTCATTTGAAAGTACCATTAAGCGTTTTGATCTATCCTTATAGATCTTGATGCTCAATGCTCAAGCAGCTTAATCCAGGCTTTCCATTGAAAAACACTTTCAAAATAACCCTATATGCTTTCCAGAAATTCTACGTCATTTCTGATCAACAATATGTCAACAACATATACTCATCAGAAATTCTATAGTGCTCCCACTCACTTCTTTGGAAATACAAGTTTCTCATAAACTTTGTACAAACCCAAAATCTTTGATCATCATCAAAGCATACATTCCAACTCCGAGATGCTTACTCCAGTCCTTAGAAGGATCGCTGGAGCTAGCATACCTTTTAGCATCCTCAGGATTGACAAAAATTTTCTGATTGTATTGCATACAACCTTTCCTTACGAAAACTAGTAAGGAAACTTGTCTTGACATCCATCTGCCAGATTTCATAAATGAAGCTAATGCTAACATGATTCCGACGGACTTAAGCATCGCTACGAGTGAGAAAATCTCATCGTAGTCAACTCCTTGAACTTGTCGGAAAACACTTCGCCACAAGTCGAGCTTCATAGATGGTGACATTACCATCCACGTCCATCTTCTTCTTAAAAGATCCATTTATCTCAATGGATTGCCGATCATCGGGCAAGTCCATCAAAGTCCATGCTTTGTTCTGATATATGGATACTATCTCGGATTTCATGACTTCTAACCATTTGTCGGAATTCGGGCCCACCATCGCTTCTCCATAGCTCGTAGGTTCATTGTTGTCTAGCAACATGACCTTCAAGACAGGATCACCTTACCACTCCGAAGTAGTACGTGTCCTTGTCGTCCTACGAGGTTTGGTAGTGACTTGATCCGAAGTTTCATGATCAATATCATAAGCTTCCACTTCAATTGGTGTAGGTGCCACAGGAACAACTTCCTGTGCCCTGCCACACACTAGTTGAAGAGACGGTTCAATAACCTCATCAAGTCTCCACCATCCTCCCACTCAACTCTTTCGAGAGAAACCTTTCCTCGAGAAAGGACCCGATTCTAGAAACAATTCATATTGCTTTCGGATCTGAATTAGGAGGTATACCCAACTATTTTGGGTGTCCTATGAAGATGTATTTTATCCGCTTTGGGTTTGAGCTTAATCCTGAAACTTTTTCACATAAGCATCGCAGCCCCAAACCTTTAAGAAACGACAACTTAGGTTTCTCTAAACCATAATTCATACGGTGTCATCTCATCGGAATTATGTGGTGCCCTATTTAAAGTGAATGTGGTTGTCTCTAATGCCTAACCCATGAACGACAGTGGTAATTCGATAAGAGACATCATGGTACGCACCATATTCAATAGGGTGCAACTATGATGTTCGGACACACCATCACATTATGGTGTTCCAGGCGGTATTAATTGCGAAACAATTTTCACAATGTCTTAATTGTGTGCCAAAACTCGTAACTCAGATATTCATCTCTATGATCATATCATAGACATTTTATCCTCTTGTCACAATGATCTGCTACTTCACTCTGAAATTACTTGAACCATTCAATAATTCAGACTTGTGTTTCATCAAGTAAATATACTCAACATCTACTCAAATCATCTGTGAAGTAAGAACATAACGATATTCACTGCATGCCTCAGCACTCATTGGACTGCACACATCAAAATGTGTTGCTTCCAACAAGTTGCTATCTTGTTCCATCTTACTGAAACCGAGGCTTTTCAGTCATCTTGTCCATGTGGTATGATTTGCATATCTCAAGTGATTCAAAATCAAGTGAGTCTAAACGATCCATTTGCATGGAGTTTCTTCATGCGTATACACCAATAGACATGGTTCGCATGTCTCAAACTTTTCAAAAACGAGTGAGTCCAAAGATCCATCAACATGGAGCTTCTTCATGCGTTTTATACCAATATGACTTACATGGCAGTGCCACAAGTAAGTGGTACTATCATTACTATCTTATATCTTTTGGTATGAAAATGTGTATCACTACGATCGAGATTCAATAAACCATTCAGGTTTAATACTAATCTTGATGGTAGAGGGAGCGTGCGATGCTTGATCACATCTAGCTTGGAAACACTTCCAACACGTATCGTCAGCTCACCTTTAGCTAGTCTCCGTTTTATTCCGTAGCTTTTATTTCGAGTTACTAACACTTAGCAACCGAACCGGTATCTAATACCCTGGTGCTACTAGGAGTACTAGTAAAGTACACATTAACATAATGTATATCCAATATACTTCTATCGACCTTGCCAGCCTTCTCATCTACCAAGTATCTAGGGTAATCTTGCTCCAGTGGTTGTTCCCCTTATTGCAGAAGCACTTAGTCTCGGGTTTGGGTTCAACCTCGGGTTTCTTCATTGGTGCAGCAGCTGATTTGCCGTTTCATGAAGTATCCCTTCTTTCCCTTGCCCTTCTTGAAACTAGTGGTTTCATCAACCATCAACAATTGATGCTCCTTCTTGATTTTTACTTTCGCGGTGTCAAACATCGCGAATACCTCAAGGATCATCATATCTATCCCTGATATGTTATAGTTCATCACGAAGCTCTAGCAGCTTGGTGGCAATGACTTTGGAGAAACATCACTATCTCATCTAGAAGATCAACTCCCACTGGATTCAAGTGATTGTTGCACTCAGACAATCTGACCACAAGCTCAACGATTGAGCTTTTCTCCCTTAGTTTGCAGGCTAAGAAAATCGTCGGAGGTCTCATACCTCTTGACGTGGGCACGAGCCTGAAATCCCAATTTCAGCCCTCGAAACATCTCATATGTTCCGTGACGTTTCAAAAACGTCTTTGGTGCCTCTACTTAAACCATTTAACTGAACTATCACGTAGTTATCAAAACGTGTATGTTTGATGTTCGAAACATCCACAAACGATGTTTGGGGTTCAGCACACTAAGCGGTGCATTAAGGACATAAGCTTTCTACTGATCGCATAATCACTACTGTCAACTTTCAACTATATTTTCTCTAGGAACATATCTAAAACAGTAGAACTAAAGCGCGAGCTACGACATAATTTGCAAAAAGGTCTGTTGACTATGTTCAAGATAATTAAGTTCATCTTATGAACTCCCACTCAGATAGACATCCCTCTGGTCATCTAAGTGATTACATGATCCGAGTCAACTAGGCCGTGTCCGATCATCACGTGAGACGGACTAGTCATCATCGGTGAACATCTTCATGTTGATCGTATCTACTATACGACTCATGCTCGACCTTTCGGTCTCCGTGTTCCGAGGCCATGTCTGCACATGCTAGGCTCGTCAAGTTAACCCTAAGTGTTTTCGCTGTGTAAAACTGTCTTACACCCGTTGTATGTGAACGTAAGAATCCATCACACCCGATCATCACGTGGTGCTTAGAAGCGACGAACTGTAGCAACGGTGCACAGTTAGGGGAGAACACTTCTTGAAATTTTGTAAGGGATCATCTTATTTACTACCGTCATCCTAAGTAAACAAGATGCATAAACATGATAAACATCACATGCAATCAAATAGAGTAGTGACATGATATGGCCAATATCATATAGCTCCTTTGATCTTCATCTTCGGGGCTCCATGATCATCTTGTCACCGGCATGACACCATGATCTCCATCATCATGATCTCCATCATCGTGTCTTCATGAAGTTGTCACGCCAACGACTACTTCTACTTCTATGACTAACGCGTTTAGCAATAAAGTAAAGTAGTTTACATGGCGTTCTTCAATGACACGCAGGTCATACAAAAAATAAAGACAACTCCTATGGCTCCTGCCGGTTGTCATACTCATCGACATGCAAGTCGTGAATCCTATTACAAGAACATGATCAATCTCATACATCACATATTATTCACCACATTCTTGTTGGCCATATCACATCACATAGCATACCCTGCAAAAACAAGTTAGACGTCCTCTAATTGTTATTGCATGTTTTACGTGGCTGCTATGGGTTTCTAGCAAGAACGTTTCTTACCTACGCAAGACCACAACGTGATATGCCAATTGCTATTTACCCTTCATAAGGACCCTTTTCATCGAATCCGTTCCGACTAAAGTGGGAGAGACTGGCACCCGCTAGCCACCTTATGCACCAAGTGCATGTCAATCGGTGGAACCTGTCTCACGTAAGAGTACGTGTAAGGTCGGTCCGGGCCGCTTCATCCCACAATACCGTCGAAACAAGATTGGACTAGTAACGGTAAGCATATTGAACAACATCAACGCCCACAACTACTTTGTGTTCTACTCGTGCAAAGAATCTACGCAATAGACCTAGCTCATGATGCCACTGTTGGGGAACGTAGCAGAAATTCAAAATTTTCCTACGCGTCACCAAGATCTATCTATGGAGAAACCAGCTACGAGTAGAAGGAGAGTGCATCTACATACCCTTGTAGATCGCTAAGCGGAAGCGTTCAAGTGAACGGGGTTGGTGGAGTCGTACTCGTCGTGATTCAGATCACCGATGATCAAGTGCCGAACGGACGGCACCTCCGCGTTCAACACACGTACAGCCCGGTGACGTCTCCCACGCCTTGATCCAGCAAGGAGAGAGGGAGAGGTTGATGAAGACTCCATCCAACAGCAGCACAACGGCGTGGTGGTGGTGGAGGAGCGTGGCAATCCAGCAGGGCTTCGCCAAGCACCACGGGAGAGGAGAAGAACTTGGGAGAGAGGGAGGGGCTGCACCAAAGGCATAAGGTATGTTTGGGAGGCCCTCCTACCCCACTATATATAGGGATCCCAAGGGGGGGTGCGCCAGCCCCTAGGAGATCCAATCTCCAAGGGGGCGGCGGCCAGGGGAGGAGTCCTCCCCCCCCAAGGCACCTAGGAGGTGCCTTCCCCTGCTGGGACTCTTCCTTTAGGGTTTCCCCAGGCGCATGGGCCTCTTGGGGCTGGTGCCCTTGGCCCATGTAGGCTAAGGCACACCCCCTACAGCCCATGTGGCCCCCGGGGGCAGGTGGCCCCACCCGGTGGGCCCCCGGGACCCTTCCGGTGGTCCCGGTACAATACCGATGACCCCGAAACTTGTCCCGATGGCCGAAACAGGACTTCCTATATATAAATCTTTACCTCCGGACCATTCCGGAACTCCTCGTGACGTCCGAGATCTCATCCGGGACTCCGAACAACATTCGGTAACCACATACAAGCTTCCTTTATAACCCTAGCGTCATCGAACCTTAAGTGTGTAGACCCTACGGGTTCGGGAGACATGCAGACATGACCGAGACGTTCTCCAGTCAATAACCAACAGCGGGATCTGGACACCCATGTTGGCTCCCACATGTTCCACGATGATCTCATCAGATGAACCACGATGTCAAGGACTCAATCGATCCCGTATTCAATTCCCTTTGTCTATCGGTATGTTACTTGCCCGAGATTCGATCGTCGGTATCCAATACCTTGTTCAATATCGTTACCGGCAAGTCACTTTACTCGTTCCGTAACACATCATCCCGTGATCAACTCCTTGGTCACATTGCGCATATGATGATGTCCTACCGAGTGGGCCCAGAGATACCTCTCCGTTTACACGGAGTGACAAATCCCAGTCTCGATCCGCATAAAACAATAGATACTTTCAGAGATACCTATAGTGCACCTTTATAGTCACCCAGTTACGTTGGGACGTTTGATACACCCAAAGCACTCCTACGGTATCCAGGAGTTACACGATCTCATGGTCAAAGGAAGAGATACTTGACATTGGCAAAGCTCTAGCAAATGAACTACACGATCTTTTGTGCTAGTCTTAGGATTGGGTCTTGTCCATCACATCATTCTCCTAATGATGTGATCCCGTTATCAACGACATCCAATGTCCATAGCCAGGAAACCATGACTATCTGTTGATCACAACGAGCTAGTCAACTAGAGGCTCACTAGGGACATATTATGGTCTATGTATTCACACGTGTATTACGATTTCCGGATAATACAGTTATAGCATGAATAAAAGACAATTATCATGAACAAGGAAATATAATAATAATACTTTTATTATTGCCTCTAGGGCATATTTCCAACATTTATATGCTATTTTATATGATTTTTGGGACTAACCTATTAACCTAGAGCCCAGTGCCAGTTTCTGTTTTTCCTTGTTTTTGAGTTTTACAGAAAAGGAATACCAAACGGAGTCCAATTGACGTACCAATTTTTGATGATTTTTTATGAACCAAAAGAAGCCCCCGGAGTAAAAGAGTTGGGCCAGAAGAGTCTCGAGCCATCCACGAGGATGGAGGGCGCGCCCTACCCCCCCAGACTCGCCCTCCTATCTCGTGGACGACTCGGAGACCCCCTGGACGTGAGACCGACGCCAAAAATTCCTATAAATACAGAAACCTCCAGAAAATAACCTAGATCGGAAGTTCCGCCGCCGCAAGCCTCTGTAACCACGAGAAATCAATCTAGGCCCTCTCTGGCACACTGCCGGAGGGGGCCATCATCACCGGAGGCCATGGAGGAGGATCCCAGAGGGGCCATCATCACAATGAAGGCCAAGGACCAGAGGGAGAACCTCTCCCCATCTAGGAGGGAGGCCATGGAGGAGGAAGCACAAGGGGGAGAACCTCTCCTCCTCCCTCTCAGTGGCATCGGAGTGCCATCGGGAGGGGAATCATCGCCGCGGTGATCGTCTTCATCAACATCACCATCCTCATCTCTTTTACGCGGTCCACTCTCCCGCACCCCGCTGTAATCCCTACTTGAACATGGTGCTTTATGCCACATATTATGATCCAATGATGTGTTGCCATCCTATGATGTTTTGAGTAGATATCCTTTGTCTTTGGGTTGATTGATGATCTAGATTAGTACGAGTTGTATGTTTTATTTTGGTGATGTCCTATGGTGCCCTCCGTGTCGCGCAAGCGTGAGGGATTCCCGCTGTAGGGTGTTGCAATACGTTTATGATTCGCTTATAGTGGGTTGCTTGAGTGACAAAAGCATAAACCCGAGTAAGGGGATTGTTGCGTATGGGATAAAGGGGACTTGATGATTTAATGCTATGGTTGAGTTTTACCTTAATGATCTTTAGTAGTTGCGGATGCTTGCTAGAGTTCCAATCATAAGTGCATACAATCCAAGATGAGAAAGTATGTTAGCTTATGCCTCTCCCTCATATGAAATTGCAACGACGACTGCTGGTCTTGTTAACAGTTGCCTAGGACAATTCCGCACAGCGATCCACCATTATTTCACACTCGCTATTTATAATATTTAGTAATATATTCTAACTTTATGAGAACATCACCTACTTTTATATTTTAGCTCTCTGATATCATGCAAAGTTATCCTCTTCATACCTACAATGTAGTTTTATTTCTCGTTTCTAGTTGGAAGCAAACGTTCGGTGTACGTAGAGTCGTATCAGTGGCAGATATGACTTGAGAGAATATTGATCTTACCTTTAGCTCCTTCTGGGTTCGACACTCCATACTTATCACTTGCACTATTGGAAATTGCTATGATGATTCCCTGCACTTGGGGACCATCATGCTATAGCAGCCCATTACGCTTTTGAACCTAAAAAATCTCAATTTTGGTTAATTCAGTTTAACCAAATGGTTATCGGTTTCTAACGTAAAAACCAAAATGCAAATGGTTATCAAATTTTAAAACTGAAACTGAAACCTGAAAAAAACCAAAAAATTATTTTGATTGTTTGCATTGGTTTTTGATTTTTGGTTCGGTTTGCACACCCTGACTCCTTGATGAACGGTCACTTGTTGACAGTCAACAGGCGCTGGTCCACTAGTTAAATAACTAGTGTCGAAAAAAGCGCGGCGTCAGGCCACGCCGGTAAGAGAGCCCGTCTGAATTTTTTATTGTTCATTTGGTCAAAGAAAAAGAATAGAAAGTGAAGCGAAGATGTTGGTTGAGTGACATTTTTTTTGACGAATAGTTTCATGTAGGTTCTTTGGTAGTTTCTTCCGCTTGAACATGTAGTACATCCTTTTCAGATATTAATCTATTATTAATACATTTTTGTCAAAAGAAGCAAGAAATAGTTTATTTTCCGTAAACTATTAAGAGGGCTCATTCAACAGGTGACCCTGAAGATAATCCTCAGGTGCTTCACACTTTGGATTATCAAGTGGCAATGACACGTTATATGCTATATCGTCATCTATATTTGGCTTTATTCCATGGAATTCTTGGACAATATTATAGTAACTCTTTGTTCCTATCAATATTACGGATCAGCTTCACTATCTTATGTTTTGACCCACTGTTCTCTTACAAAGCCATGGAAATGAACCCCATTTAGTAGGAAACCTTTTTCCTTATAGACGTTTAATTCTTACTCACAAGGGACTCCTTTTTGAATAAATGAGAATTTGGGTGGTAAGGCTTCTCACAAATTTTGTTATAATAGAATTATTTTCTTGTCAACTTTGAAGTAAAAAATAATTAAGTAGTTTATGTTAGTAGAAGATATACAATACACCATTTTGGATCAATTGTGTAGAAACATAATATATATGAAATCAAGTTTTGCTCTGTATTTATCCATAGAATATGCTCACTAACGGAGATACATTTTGCATTGGATAGGCCACATATTACTCTTCTCTCGGTTGTGCATAGGAAAGAAATGCATAATACGAAACAATCTTTTTTTGACTCTTTAGAATTTTTAATAGGGAATCCCATTAAATGGTATCAAATTATCGTCTCTATGTTGTGGTGCTGTAATTACAAAATAGCTAAAGGAAAATCAATGGGGATTTTTTAACAAAGCAAGATGATGTATCATGAACGTTAAAAGAATTTTTTGGGGAAAATAGATAGATACATTGTGGGATTTATTGCAGATTTACCTACAAAAGTAACGAAACACATTGGGAGTCGGGAGAGGGACATGGCGGGAGAGAGAAGGGGCGTCGAAAAGAATTGTTTAAGGAGAAGAAAGCGGTCGGTGATATCTCCCAAAGAGTGGCCTGTGAGCGAGTTAAGCGGTGAGTGGTGGAACCCGGATTGAGAAATTTCTGTGGTAAACTGACCTGCAGCAAGTGTAATCACCCCACATAATTTCTCAACAGTAGGTAATATAAAAAACCTTAAAAAGGAAAACAACCCTCTATATTTTTGTTTAAAAAATCTCTTTATATTTTCCATAGTTTTCTGTTCACGCGGATGCACTGTATACTGTTCATTCAAAGTTATGTTCTCTTTTTTGTTCACGTGGATGCACTGGGTATTGTTCATTCAAAGTTATGTTCACTTTTTGGGGATGGGTATGGGTATATGAAATTTATTCGGCGGGTATGAAAACACCGGTCACATAAACACTGCTGCGTACGAAATTATTGCTCCGGGAATAGTGTTTCAATTTATTTGACTTGTTGTTCTGGTTTGTTCGGGTTACTGTTCTTTAAAAATCATAGTATTTTGTTTAAGTCGTTGTAGAAAAATAAAATCATGGAATACCAGTGTGTAAGAACGGGCCTAACATAAAATAAAATATGTAATATCTTATTTTGAAACATAAAAACGTATGATGATATTGAGTACATGAAAACCAAGTCAATTTTTTTGCTGAAGCACGGCTAGGAAGAACGCACTGTTCACACGCAGACACTGTTCATATATACTGTTCACTATGGGCACGTAATTGAACAGTAACCTTACAAAACAAATCAGAAAAAGGAGAAAAATCAAACTCTTCCCACTTTAGTATATGTACTGATTTGAGAAAACTTAGGTGGGCTAGCCCATTTACTCGCGTCCGTCACCGCTCGTTCCCTTAGCTGGCGCCCAAGGTGACATTTAGGAGGTTTCAAGGAATACTCGCATTAGGCGTTGCTATCCGGCTGGCCCAGCTAACTTCCTGGTTAATTCCTCTCTTTCTCTGTTTTTTCTTTGTTAGTTTTATATTGTAATAGAACAATGTCCGCGCGTAGCAATGAGATATAAATATTCTAATGCGTTAGCTTTTGATTAACCTGCCAATAGTAATGCGTTTGTGTTGACAAATGTTCATCAAATTATGCTCGTGAATTACTTTATATTTTGATTATCATTTCGTAAGTAAATTAAAGTGATTTTTTTATAAGGTGATTGATTATCATATACATGGAAGGTTGGACAAAGGGGTGGTGGGAAAAAGGTAAAATGGGAACCTTGTGTTTTTTTAAGTAGTAGAGATTCTTGTTTTAGAAAAACTTGTAAATAAATATATTTCAAAACATAAAAGTAATTAAAATCATCAATTTCGAAAAGTGATAACGCAATATAAAACATTGTTAGCACAATACAAAAAAATGTCGATAGCATAAAAAAATTGTCTATGATATTTGAAAAATGTTCACAAATTTCCGGAAAATGTATGTGACACTGCAAAAATGACGCTATACAAATGTTAATAAATATTTATAAAATTTTAAATATATATCAAATGAATGCTTTAGATGTATATGAAAAATCTACGATGTTTATGAAAAAAGTGGACATGAAACATGTATTTGAAAGAAATGTTAATCATTGTTTTAAAAATGCTAGTCATATATTAAGAATATTAAACATGTATAAAAATGTTCTTGATGTATATTAAAAATGTAGAAATGAAAAAAACTAATTACAAAAGCTAATTATGTATATGAAAATTGTATAGCATGTATGAACGTGTATTAAAATGTTATTTATGTACATGAAAACTGTACATTGCGTGTGTAAAAAATCCTTATTCCCATTAAAAACATGTTCATGATTTATTTGAGAAGACTTTACTACAAATCTAGCGTCAGATTTTTTACCATAGCAAATCGAGCATTTTTCATGGAAATTATGCTCTCAGAGGATGGCAAGTTTAGTTGCGAGCATAGCAAATCCACTTCAGTTTATTATTTTGTCAGAAACTTCCCGCATTAGGAACTAAATTTGCCATCACCGCGCCAATATAAAATGCCATGAAAAACATCAGATTTGTCATGCCGAAAAATCCGACTTCAAAATTTTAGTGTTTCCGTTCGAAAAAATATTTATCATATAGTAAAAAAAGTATTCAACTTTGTATTTAAGAAAAAAAATGTTCAATGTGTATCAGTGTATGAAAAAAATCGCTTCTTTGCTAAAAACTCTCCTCTCGTTTTCCTCAGTAAGCCTAGGCGGCTAGGACAAACTCTACCCTCTAGAATTCATCGGCGAGCACAGGGAGGTTAATCTCGGTGTCTTCTCTCCGGTTAGTAGGCTTTAGTCCCCGCAGGTGCGGCGCTCAGACAGATGGCGACGTTGCTTCTTCAAGTTTATCTTCCGGACTCTGATCCTCCTCAAGTTCATCCGTTTGGACGTAGTTGACGAAGCTCCGGCGTAGATTCATGCCATCTCCTTGGGGTGATAAAGTTATGGTTTCTCGTCATGTGATAAGATTTGGTGTCAAGTACTTCAGATCTATGTAAGAGTTCAATGACGACAACTGCGGCTCTGGGGTACTGGTCCTTAGGGGCATGCACGAAGACTTCCCAGCTGTCATCAACAAGGTCAAGCCGGCTCAGGCACAGGAGTGACGCCAACTGCACGCCAACAATTTGTACTAGCGGATGTAGTGGTCGTTCGTTGTTCTTGGAATCTCGATGTGATTTTTTATTATGTTTGAGATGCTTTGTACTTTCGCTGAACTTTTATAATAGATTTGATCTTTTCGCAAAAAACAAAATAAAATATTTCACGTGTACTCTAAAAATATACAAAAGTAGGTATGTGTTGAACAAAGAAATAATTGATGAAAAATGATAAGGAAATAAATGAAACCAACAAAAACTGAAAAAGAAGCAAAAAAAGTTGAAGAAAAAGAATAAAAACAATGAAAACCGAGTAATAATTTCGTGGGTTGAGTAGGAGATGCCAAATTTTGGTAGTTCGGTGACATATATGATGAACTCCCCTGTGCTATGTGTGTGATCCAAATGAATTGCACGTGTTAATTAGAGCAACTCCAACGGGGTGACCCATTTCGTCCGCCGCCGTCCGTTTGGATCGGCGCGAACACAAAAGGCGGCCCAACGTGCTGACCCAAACATACGCAAGTCCGCTTGCGACCGCATGCCGACCAATTCCCGGTCCAATTTTGAGCCGGATTTGCGTCGGTGCGGACAAGAGACGGATGCGCGCGCGCCTACTCCTCTCCTCGGGCCCGCCAGTCCGTGGCAGCCACCACCATTTTCCCCCAGTTCCACCAAAAACCCTCCCGCCCGTGTGCTCCCACCCCACACCCTCCATGGACGACTCCATCGACCTCGACGCCGCCGCCAGCCTCGTCTCCCTCGCCTCGTCCGGCGCCGCTGCCCCCTCCTTGAAAGGCAAGCCTCGTGCCTCGTGCAAGAACGCTGCCGTGACCAAGCCAAAGAAGCCGCTGACGCCCGACCAGCGGGCAAGGGAGTCGGCTAAGAGGAAGGGCCGGAGGCACGCCGCGGATGCAAGGGGTGAGGCCGCCACGTAGCAGGAGGTCACCAACGCCCGTGTCGCGCAGGCAACGAGGGAGGCGCTCTACATGCTAGGGTTAAACCCTGGCCAGCATGGCCTCGTCCAAGCTGCCATCGCCGTGGCCAGCACCGGCTCATCGGTGTTTTCTCGGATGGTGCTGCCCGACTCACCCCGTGCATGGGCTTGCAACCCTGTGCCAGGCTTTCACGTCTACCCACAGACCTCCCGCCTCTTCGGTGAGTGCTCCCCCGACGTGAGCATGGTCGCGCCTTCCACGCCCGCACCCGCACCCATCGACCTCAACGCCACCCCGGTGGCAGGTGGCTTGTCATCCGGTGGCGCCAGGAAACGCGCGCGGTAGATGCCGCCCGGCGTGCTCTAGGACGCCCGCAACCTGTTCGAGGAATGCCGTCCGCCGGCGACGAGGACTACATGCAGAACCTCATCTTCCAGGGCGGTACGCTGGCCGCTGGCTACGATCCCGACGAGACACAAAGCCAGGACGGCCGCGGGGCGTTCACGCCGGCCGGCGCCTATGATCCCGATCAGGCGGCCTTCATGCGTGATCAGGTCGGCATCGGCTTGGACGGCTTCCCACTCGACCACGAGTTCCCGAGCGACTACGGGCTAGAGGAAGAGGACGAGTGCGACATCGAAGGGGAGCCCTTGTTCGAGGACGAGCTCGCCAACCAAGCCTCCTGTCCTAAGCCGAAGTGTGTGAGCAAGCGCATGAAGGCATACACGGCAGCCGAGGACAAGCTTCTTTGCAAGTGTTGGCGAAACATTTGACAAGACCCCAAGACAGGCGCCGAGCAAAAGCATTCAACCTTTTGGATTCGTGTTCACCAAGAGTTTCACGAGCGCAAGAAGTTTCTGCCATACCAATTTGTGAGCACGCACGGGTGGGTGTCCATTTCCAAACGATGGAGGGTGAACCAACAAGAGTGCAACAAGTTTTGTGCCACTCTTGAGAGCATCAAGGCCCGCCCCATGAGCGGCATCCGCATGCAAGACATGGTACGTTAGCAAGCCACCCTCTTTTTGTGTCATCAAGTTCGTGCTTGCTTGTTCATTTGCATATCATTTGCCCATATGCTTGCATGGAAACATTTTGTAGGCATTCCATGCTTTGGAGGTATTCAAGGTTCAACACAATGGCAAGTGCTCCAACCTCTCCCATTGCTTTCGGGTCATCAAGGACGAGGAGAAGTTCAAGGTGCAATATGCCTCACTCAAGTCGCGTGGGGGGAAGCAAGCCGTGGAGGATGTTGGGGAGGGCGAGCCGGCACGACCGAGGGAGAAGACCAACTCCAAGAAGGAGGACAAGCGGGATGCGGCATCCAACGCCTTGATCGCTAGCGTGGAGGGCATGATGAACAAGAAGGACTCAAGGGAGGAGGAGCGCGGGAAGTTCAAGGCGGAGCAAATGGACGCTTTCATGGAGATCCAAAGGAGGAGGCTTGAGATGGACGTGGAGAAGCAAGCCAAGATGTTCGAGTTGGAGGCGGAGAAGCAAGCCAAGATGCTAGAGATCGAGGCCGCCAACACGAAGAGGCGAAAGAAGTGGCTCTCGTGAGCATGATGACCGGGGTGGAGATCATGAAGGTGGATCTCAACACCGTGTCGCCAAGGAAGAGGCCGTGGTTCAAGAAGATGCAAGCCAAGATGCTCAAGTTCGACGACGAGTGATTTATGGCGGCGAGCGCCATCTTTTTTGTATGACGGTAGGTGTGCTGGTATGACCACGGCAGCCGCGATGGCGTGGTTGAACTCAAGTCCCAACCCATTTTTTGTGTGCTGGCATGTGTGCCGGCCGGCTGGCGAGTGGGCCAGCATGACGGTGGTGATATTTTCTGAAGTTGGCATTGTATGCCGGCGCTGGCATTGTGCCGGCATAAGACATGGCCGCTGGCATGATCGGCCGCGGACCTTTTTTTCAAAAAGTTGAGTGCGGACATGAAATGGGTCGAGCGTTGGGCGCGCTGCCGACCCAAATGAAAAACTGGGCGGACGCCGGGCGGGCGGCCGAACCAAACGAACAAAAAACGGACAAACGCGCCGTCCGTTTGGGTCAGCCCGTTGGAGTGATAACGCAATATAAAACATTGTTAGCACAATACAAAAAAAATGTCGATAGCATAAAAAAATCGTCAGTGATATTTGAAAAATGTTCACAAGTTTCCGAAAAATGTATATGACACTGCAAAAATGACACTATAAAAATGTTAATAAATATTTATAAAATGTTAAATATATATCAAATAAATGTTTTAGATGTATATGAAAAATCCACGGTGTTTATGAAAAAAGTGGACATGAAACATGTATTTGAAAGAAATGTTAATCATTGTTTTAAGAATGCTAGTCATGTATTAAGAATATTAAACATGTATAAAAATGTTCTTGATGTATTAAAAATGTAGAAATGAAAAAAAACTAATTATGTATATGAAAATTGTATAGCATGTATGAACGTGTATTAAAATGTTATTTATGTACATGAAAACTGTACATTGCGTGTGTAAAAAAAATCCTTATTCCCATTAAAAACATGTTCATGATTTATTTGAGAAGACTTCACTACAAATCTAGCGTCAGATATTTTACCATGGCAAATCGAGCATTTTCCATGGAAATTATGCTCTCAGAGGATGGCAAGTTTTTAGTTGGCGAGCATACACTATTAGGGAAAACCTTATACACAGAATCTTACCAGTAGCGCTTGTTAAAATGAGGCGCTGCTGCTACTTAGCAGAAGCGCGTCTGGCTAAACCGCGCTACTGTTACCCCCTTAGCAGTAGCGCGGCAGGAACAGAATGCGCTACTACTACAACTGTCACACCGGTCCCGACGTGCTAGGTATAGTAGTAGCGCCCTTCTAGAAGCGGCGCTACTACTACGGATTTTAGCAGCAACGCGTTTTTCCTCCCCACGCTACTGTTAAAGCTATTTTCACCTAACCCCCCTGCGCGGCCTGATTCCCTCTCCTCTGCTTCCTCCCCCAATTCCCCACTCTCTCTTCTCCCCTTCGTCGCCTCCGCCTCGCCGCCGTCTCCCCCGATCCCGCCTCGCGGCCGTCTCCCCCGACCCTGCCTCGCCGCCGTCTCCCCCGACCTCGCCTCGCCGCCGTCTCCCTCGACCCACCTCGCCGCCGTCTCCCCCGACCCCTCCTCACCACTGTCTTCCCCGATC
>NW_021311923.1:19869-28182 GCF_002162155.2 Triticum dicoccoides
GCCGCTCCTACCTCCGTCGCCGAGCACCTCCCCGCCACCGTCTCTCCCTCTGTAAGCCCCCCACCCCCTCTCTCTTTGCTTAGTTGGTAGATGATTTTAGTAGTAGTAGATGTTAATTTAGGGTTCATAGATAATGATTTTTAGTAGTAGTGGATATTAATTAGTAGTAGTGATGGTAAACTAGTTGTATAATTAGCAGTAGTAGATGTTAATTAGTAGTAGATGTAGTAGTAGATGTTAATTAGTAGTAGATGTACTAGTTTCTTTCTATTTATAGTAAGTTTATATTTAGTAAGACGAGTTGAATTAATAGAACTAGTTTAGTTTTAGTTGAACTAGTTTAGTTTTAGTTGAACTAGTTTAGTTTTAGTTGAACTAGTTTAATAAGTAAATTAATAACTAGTTGAACTACTTTATTTTTAGAAAGAACTAGTTTTTTTCTATTTATAGTAAGTTTATATTTAGTAAGAACTAGTTGAATTAATAAAACTAGTTTAGTTTTAGTTGAACTAGTTTAGTTTTAGTTGAACTAGTTTAGTAAGTAAATTAATAACTAGTTGAACTATTTTAATTTTAGAAAGAACTAGTTGAATTAATAAAACTAGTTGAACATGTCACATTTGTTGTTATTTTTACTTTAAGCAATTATTTCATGTTTTGGTTACACCTCCAAGTGCCCTATGTTTTGCCGGGGTGTTGATTAATTTCCGTTCCGGCAAATTTCAGGCGCTCGATATGTCCTTTTTTAGCAAAGGTCATGCCGGATTTTTCCGTGAATTCTGGCATGACTTGTGCTAGAATATGTACAAGTTTAATCTTTGAATTATGAATGTAGGAAATGTCGTACTCGGACGACGACAGTCTCCCGGGGGAGTGCAGCTGGTGCCACGACGATCGAGGTATGTGCGACAGGTTCGTTGAGCTGGATGAAGATCGACGCTTCAGCATTAAGTTCGACGAGACCTTCGATGTTGAAACGGTACGCAACAACGACAAGTGTTTTTTTCGTAATTAAGCATGACTTCAACTATTTCAACGTCTAATTTTCATCTTTTACAATTCGACTAGCTTATCCAATGCCATGCAAGACGCTATGTCTTGGAAAGGATGGGTTTTGAAGACCATGAAAATTTTGAAACAAATAGAATACACCTAAGGACCCATCATGATATGGATTTTGAAGTAAATCTGTGCAATGCTCAGAGCGTAACCCATTTTGGTTGCCAAAATTGGGAAGCACTTTGCAAAATGTATGGTTTTATCAGGGTATGATTGTCACCATGGATCTTGGTGATCCTGACATCGAGCAAGACAATATGGACATTTGGGTCCTTGTTGATACGCTTCCGATTGTACCGCTATGTGAGTTTCTCAAATATAGTTATTAACTAATTTATATTGTTTATTTCAAAATAGTTGACAACTTATTTCCATTGATAGCTTATTTTGATTCTTGAAAGACTGTGCGGAAGATGGTAGACAAAACCCATTACACCGATGGCTCCGAATTAACTTATAAGGAGAAAAATCATCTAATCGCATTTTGTACTCTTCTTGAGGATTACAATAACTATTATCGAACTCCTCCAAATTATGCTGAATACGTGCCACTAGTGCACGTGTTGAACGACGGTAACTTCTTTGAAGATACCCTGGTAAGATTTTTTACTATTACGACATCTGTGCATCTTTTGCATACTTCTAAAACTAGTACATCATTGCTAACTACGAAGTTATTACTATGTTTTTCAACAGAAACTCCCGATGGATTGTGTGTCTCATCTGATGTATCTGAATGGTCGCCTTACAGTTCTGAACATACTGCCAGGTAAATCTAGGGAGCTCACCTGTGCATATCGGATTTCTAAAACTGGTGAACACATGTTCATCAAAGAATGGAAGAAATGTATGAACATTCGCAAGGAGGTTCTTGGAAGTAACATTCAGCGAAAGACAAGAATTGGAGACAAGCTAATCTCCATTCTCCATAATGGAGAGTCAGGGGCTATCTTATTTTTTGCTATTTTACCTTAGAAAATGTAGTAGGTCTTAATCAAATGTAGTAGGTCCTATGAGGTACAATATGTTTATTATGTGGTAATGTGTTAGAGTTGATAATGAGGAGTACTTGTGATTACGACTAGTGACCAATTTGCTAAGTTGATCTTGAGAAGGTGTTATATGACAATGATGTATTATGATGATAAGTTGTTAATGATATGATGATGATGATGATATTATTATATCATTGGGTGAAAGAACCGCGGATTAGTTTCAAGTGGATGGACATCCACTTGAAACTAGTCCACGGTTCACCCCGTGATGTAATAAATCATTATAATGTAAAAACAATATGTAAATTCATGTTGTATGAAAACTTGTGTAAAGGTGTATGAATACAACATGAAATAAAAAATAAATAAAATACTAAATAATAGTAGTAGCGCGGGCAAGGAGAAGCGCTACTACTAATTACCAGTAGCGCTCTTTTGTAGAAGCGCTACTACTAAGTCAATTTAGCAGTAGTGTGGGTCTAGGCACGCTATTGCTAAGCTTTAGCTGTAGTGCCTTATCAGTAGCGCTCCTGCCCGCGCTGCTGCTAGGCTTTTCCCTAGTAGTGATAGCAAATCCACTTCAGTTTATTTTTTTGTCAGAAAATTCCCGCATTTGGAACTAAATTTGCCGTCACCACGCCAATATAAAATGCCATGGAAAACATCAGATTTGTCATGCCTAAAAATCCGACTTCAAATTTTTAGTGTTTCCACTTGAAAAAATATTTACCATATAGTAAAAAAAGTATTCAACTATGTATTTAAGAAAAAAAATATTCAATGTGTATAGTGTATGAAAAAAGTTGCTTCTTTGCTAAAAACTCTCCTCTCGTTTTCCTCCGTAAGCCTAGGCGGCTAGGACAAACTCTTCCCTCTAGAATTCATCGGTGAGCACGGGGAGGGTAATCCCGGTGTCTTCTCTGCGGTTAGTAGGCTTTAGTCCCCGCAGGTGCGGCGCTCAGACGGATGGCGACGTTGCTTCTTCAAGTTTGTCTTCCGGACTCTGATCCTCCTCAAGTTCATCCGTTTGGACGTAGTTGACGGAGCTCCGGCTTAGATTCATGCCATCTCCTTGGGGTGATAAAGTTATGGTTTCTCGTCATGTGATGTGATTTGGTGTCAAGTACTTCAGATCTATGTAAGAGTTCAATGGCGACAACTGCGGCTCTGGGGCGCTGGTCCTTAGGGGCACGTGCACTTAGACTTCCCGGCTGTCATCAACAAGGTCAAGCCGGCTCTGGTGATGAGTGACGACAACAACACGCCAACAATTTGTACAGGCGGATGCAGTGGTCGTTCGTTGTTCTCGGAATCTCGATGTGATTTTTTATTATGTTTGAGATACTTTATACTTTCGCTGAACTTTTATAATAGATTTGATCTTTTCACAAAAAACAAAATAAAATATTTCACGTGTACTCTAAAAATATACAAAAGTAGGTATGTGTTGAACAAAGAAATAATTGATGAAAAATGATAAGGAAATAAATGAAACCAATAAAAACTGAAAAAGAAGCAAAAAAAAGTTGAAGAAAACCATTGAAACAGAATAAAAAGGTTGATTTCTTGGACTCGGATATTTTCATATTTTATACTCGATATAGCATGGAAAAACTCTTAACCCAATAGTTCAATAAAGTTCCTTTCTTCATCATGGCTAAATAAAGTCTCGGTTACGTTGATAGACTGTAGAATCTTCTACTCCTTTGTTCCTAAATATAAGTCTTTCTAGAGATTTCATTATGGTCTACATACGGATGTATATAGACATAGTTTAGAGTGTAGGTTCACTCTTTTGCTCCGTACGTTGTTTCTTATTGAAAACTCTAAAAAATTTATATTTAGGAACGGAGGGAGTAGATGGTACAGAAGACTACCTCCCGTGCTACATTTACATTCAAGATTTCTTCTACTGCATAGTGGCATCAAAATAGAGGAAAGAAAGTGGTACACGATGCAAAGTTCCTAATTACGTACTGTTGTGCAACTTTGGCCGGATCAGAATTGACTTCCTGTTCCTGAGGTTCAGGCAAGGCGATTGCTTGATCACCAGGTGACAGGAATGCTAGGGCCTTTATCTTGATCTGCTCGTAGAGACGAATGGCTTCCCTGAGCTCGTCCGCAGCACTGGGACCATGGTTTCGCCATGAATCAATCACTCGCTTTTGGAACTCCATGTTAGATTGATCTCTCCACCAATGGGCCCAACGGCTCATTGGGCCCTTGACCCATACCCTGATCGGGGGCGTCCAACCCAAGCAAGGCTGGTGGGCCCCTGTCGCGCAGTGCTATAAAGAGGAGGTGGGGACCAGGGGCACAGAGTACGAGGTTCGTCGCCGCCACTGTTCCCCACTTCTAACCCTAATCCGATCCAGAGGGAGGCACTGAAGCGACGGGAAGCGCCACCAGCCACTCCACCGTCGCCACTCATGCACTCACCACTCTCTGTCATCACCGGCTATCATCACCATGGCCGGCACCGGGAGTTACTCGATATGAAGGAAGTGAAGGTATCTTGTACTCCTCATCCCATCTACCCTTAAGGATCTAGCCTAGACGATCCTACAGAGTTTAACAATGGTATCAGATTCGAACTAGGCTAAGTTCCGAGTAGAAAAGAATCACAGAGAAAGAAAAATTCCCCTCCCACAAGAACCCTAAAGTTACAGGCAAAGAAATCACCGGAGAGGGCCTCGTGCTCGCCGGCAAAGTGCGCCGCCACAAGGCCGCGCCTGTTCCTCTCGATCCAGACGGGCATCGGCATGCCGAGCCGTCCGGAAGAAGAACCAACCCCATACAGGGCAAAGAGCACCACCACAAAGCCATTCAACGGCGGCGCGCTCACCGCAAGGGGAACGTGCGACCGGCGAAGGGGTCGGTAACGGCACCGCCACTCCATTCGTGAGATGATAGGAGCTTGGGGGGCACGACGCACTGGCATCTCTCTCGCTCGCGCTGGCGGTGGTAAGTAGAAAGAGGGAAGCGGGATGGAGAGAGAATGGCCGGCGCCGTCGCGGTAGCTTTTGGCGCTGTCGGCGTCGGGCGCGAGTGGAGCAGAGACCGCTCCGAGTCTCTCTCTGTCACAAAAAGGTAAAAGAGAGAAGTGGGAAGGGAGAAAGAAGCCAGGCGCGGCGTGGTAGCCTTGGCGCTGACGCCGGCGGCCGGGCAGTCGCTGTCTCTGGCGACGGGAGAGAAAGAGGTCGAGAGAGAGAAGAGGCAGACAGATCGAGCGAGTGGCTAGGGTTTCGGTCGGGGGAATCGGCTCCTCCCAGTTTTGTTCGACCGGAAACGGTGCTGGACCGTCGATCTCATCGGACTGCAGGGATGAAACCCTAGCTCGCCATTGGGCCTCTAGGCCTCTAGGCTGGCAGCGACGGCGGGGCGCGCGGGGCGCTTGGCCCAGGCCGCAGCCACGCGCTGGGCTGAGGCCGGCTAGCGCGAGCGCGCGGAGGCGCAGGCCATGGGCCGCTGCGGGCTTCCCGCGCCAGGCGCGGGCCAGTTATAGTTCTTTCACTTTTTTGTTTTTGTCTATTTGTCCAGATTTTGGGCAAAAGTTATACAGTTTATTTCATATAGTTTTCTATGTAATTTTTTTTCCAATGAAAATTTTGTTTAAGAAAATAGCAAAGTAAACAGGAAAAGTTTCTGAGAATGAAAATTTTCAGAAAAGGAAATGTTCATGAATTTTATAAGAAAATAATAAAGTTCATGAAATTTTTATTTGGTCAAAGAAAAGTTTCTGTAAAGAATAAAAAAGTCCATGAATTTTCTATTCATGTTTATCTGCTGCAAATAAAAATAAAAGTTCTTTTTTTTTTGAAAAAGTGAATAGAACTAAAGAAAAAGATTATATTGTTGCTTCTCTAATGCATTTTTGAACCAACCGGTTAAAATTGCTTAGAGAGTAAAATAGTACAGAATTGTTTCTGAATAGAATATTGTAAAGTTTTCCGCTGCAAAGTAAAAGTTGTATCCTCCAATTAAATTGGAACCAACGGAAAAATTTAATTGGAAGAACTGTTCTTAGCAATGTTTTTCCCCTTTGGGTGAAATAAGATGCAGATAGCTTCTGCTATAACAGTAGAAAGACATTTGATTAAAGTTTAATTATGGTATTGTTATTTTCTGACCAACGTTGATTATGACGATATTATAATTCTATGAGTCTTATGTTCAAAGCTTAAATCTCTGATAAAAGTTGTATCAAAATTTTCAGAGAACAAATAAAAGATCAAGAAATGCTCTTGAACAAGAGAAATGTATATTTCTTGTTTCCGTTGTAATAAAGTTGGTGATGATGGTTATTTCTTAACAAAGTTGTTTAATAGACATACTATGAAAAAAAAATTTATACTATCATCACATTGTTTATGAGTTATATGCATTATTTTCATTTCCGCCCAACGGTGATATGGAATTAATGTAGAAGGACGATGTTTTGTTCTAATTCTGCCCAACGGTGATTTAGAATATAAAAGAAAGTTTTAAAAGTTTAATGTGCATATTTTTTAACTAGATAAACATGGGGTTATTTTTATGCTCATTATTGTTGATTATTGGTTAAGTTTTCTCAGACTAAAAGTTTTCCATGCCTTCATTCGTGAAAGCAAATGGCTGGGTACTTGTGACCCGAGAGATGACCAAGAAAGGTCAACGTAAGGGAGTATGTTCTCTCTAAAGAATGACTTCAAAAGAAAAGAGATATATAATTGAGAGTCTTGCTCGACGAATGTCTTCATGTACTCTCCATGGAAAAGAATTCTCATCTTCTATGAGATGCAATAAGTGATATGCGTGATTAATTTGACCAACGTTGGATTAAGCATGTGTATTAAAGAATATTCGGATTTATTCCTAAATTTGATGATTGAATATGCAGTCAAAAGAGCCAATTCTGGCATCCCGCATGGCGGGAAAAGATGATTATGAGAAAACCAGCATGGCAGGAAAAGTCTGGGAAAATCCCTGCGTAACCCGTATGGCGGCAGAAATTTTCTCAGACTTATCATGTATGACAGGAGAAAAACATGATGACTCATGTGCTTTTAATGTGTCCCACTCTGGGAGAAAAGTATGGAGTAGCTATTATGCCTTCCTCGTATCGACCATACATCTTATGTGTAACGGTCATTAAGCACTCAATAAATCCGAAGAGAATAAAAGTTACAGACGAACCTAAAGATAAGAATGATATACAAGTGTGACTTGCAAAAGTACTAATGATAAAGAACTTTGTTGAGTTTCTGAAATGGAATAAGGAAAAAGTACTCCCATACCAGTTAACAGATAACTTCATTACATATTAAGTAATTAGATAAATGAAGTAGATACTCAAAGTTTCCTCAATTCACAAGAGTTGTGAATGGTTTTTCGAAATTGTGGCAGAAAAGTTCTTGCCACATTTCGAGGGGGAGAAAGAAATATGAGATACCCATTAATGAAGAATGTGATCGTCCGTGGGAGTACGGTGATCATAATAATACCCCTAAAGAAAAGAAGACTAAGGAATACTAAGACGGTGCTTAAAGTGCCATAAAGAAGAAAGTTTTAACAGAATAAACCCAAATAATAAAGTTTAAAGATACACCATTCTTAGTGAAGATGGAGTAATCTGAGGGAGCATGGTATGAAGATACCTAAGACTCAAATAGATTGTATCTCGGGGAGCACGTTGTATGACCTATACAACACCCATTGTTAGCTCTATAAAGGAGGAATGATTTAACATGGATCTTATGATAAAGGTTCCTGTAAAACCTATTGCCTCTTGGAAATGAAAGACTATACAATAATTTGCCTTTTGGCAATGACAGAGCAACAACAGCCCCATATGAAAGAAGTGCTAGTACCTGAGACACAGATGGTCTCAAGGAATGAGAAAATCAGATACTTCTGATTACTATAAAGTCTATGTTAGTAAAATTCAAATGGAGGTTGATCCCACCTCATTTAAAGCGCTCAATCAAGTTTTGAGAAGTGCCTGCTTATCTAAATGATAAGAGACTATGTGAGATGAAATGAAATTGATGAATTCTGACGATGTTCGGGACTCATGAGTAATTTCCAATGGAGCCAAAACAGTAGGCTATAAAGTGTCTACAAGGTCAATGTGACTCCAAAGGAAATATGTAAAGGTGTAAAACACGACTAAGATCGAAAGGTTTTTGCGCATTTTACACTGAATAGATTACAATGAGTGTTGGTAGCACATCATGATCTGAGTTACATCAGATGAAAGATATTATGATCTGAGTTACAT